>NC_133349.1:21513206-21613206 GCF_030506205.2 Paramisgurnus dabryanus
CAACATGGCAAAACAAGGATGAAGAAAAGCTACAGAGCTAAAATTGATTCTGATAAAAGAAAGGAGATTCAGAAATTATTGTACTGTTTTTTACTATGTTGGACAAACCATTACATCGATAATCCTAAAGAAGGTTAAAGTACAAATAAAGAGAAAATGCTTTTCTTTTAACAAATCTGCTGGTACATAGGGTGACATTTACCTGAATGCACCCAGCAAAAATTGTGTTTAACACTCTTTGGCCCAGCTTTGCAGTTGCCACAAACAGAGATAATCCCGGATTAAGGGTAAATATTGCCACACGAATGGTAAACCTCTCTAGACAGTTAGAGATTAGTGTGCTGGCCATACTAGTGGTTGTCCTGTCTGTTTACCTACTCTACAAAATTACACACAGGCCGGCACACATGCACAAACACACAGAGAATTATCCTAGACATGTTTTTCAGTTTCAGTTTTATTCAACAGCACACAAATTCTCATGGGAACAAGGTTTGCGTAATACAAATGACAAAAGTTATTGTTTCATATCCTGGTGTTTTTTTATTCCAACACAATCTCGTAGCTGTATCGGCTCGATATGTACTTTAATTGTGTCACAGGAATAATAACAGAAAATTTGATATTTTGCTTGTTTGACTTTCTTTAAATTTAAGACATTTTAGATGCGTTTGCTTAAGAACTTGAGAAAGTGCACTGAGCATCATTAAAATCATCTGAGATCTGGGATTGTAGTCTACACACATTAGTATACTCCCAAAAGACATGCCTCACTATCAGTCATAATTATAGGCATTGTAAAGAGTAAATATAATGTATCCTGCCACTTCTCTCATGCCAGTACTCATTTAAAATACACTGGAGGTAATGGGTTTTTGGGTGATATTTACAAAGAGATTGTAGCACTGATGCAAGAATAGAAACAGATTAAAAGGATGAAAGTTACAACAAAACAAAATGAAAAATGAAAGAAAAGCACATGGGCAGAGGAAGTGGCATGAAAGCGAAAATATAATTTGATTGTCTTTATTTATCTTACTTTGGGGGCTCATACTGAATGAAGTGAAGAGCATCCTCATTGTCGAGAATGCCCTGAATAAACTCCCCCTCAGCCAGCCGTTCTGTGTGAGAAACAATATGAAAACAAGCATCAGGATTACTTTGTCCACAGAAATACATCAATTCAAAACAATACTTAATTGACAGATGATCATTTTAACAGATATGTTTAAACTATTACCATTATCTTTCTTATCGAAGAAAGACCACAGTTTGTTTGCTCTTTTTTCTGGAGTGTTTTCATCATCTGGAAGATTCTCTTGTTCTTCTTTGGGGATCAGCTTAAAGATGGCCTGAAATAAAAGGTGAAAGAAAATTGTAGGTCCAAAATCTGGAATAACACGAATAAAAGTGAAGATACAAAAAATCATCCTGCATAAGATGAAGATCATTCTGTGTAAATGTAACCTTGATATCTTTAGTATTAAAATATTTAAAGATTGAAATTAAAATGAAATTAATGAACGAAATCAAAATTTCATGCTAATCTCATATTTAGATTAAACAGGGTCACATTTTGCTTTCTTGTGACAGTCTACAGTGGCCTTGCCCACAACATAAAACACATGTGTACAGTATTGTATTGTTGATGAATTCACTTTTCTAACTTTGATAAGAATTAATATTTAACATACACATTGAAGACTAGGCACTTTGATAACTACTATTCTGCTTTTGAACCTGAAAACTGGTGATAGATCATCCAGAGAAAGCTGAACTCCAACGTGTATTTTAATATACATATTTCTGCTGTTATATTGTTCCCATAATCTGATTGTTCTTATGTTACTACTGACTGTATACTTTAACAATATTTAAAATTTATAAAAATTAGGCGTATAATAAGTACGGTTTTAAATTAAAATGAGTCAAAAGCAATAATTAGACCTATTTGATTTTGTTTATTTTTAAAATTTTACGGTGCGGCCAGGGACAGTTTTTTGCAGGGAGAGTAAAAATTTTAACCACTTGCCTGACCAAGCTAGCAAAAAAATCCTTTGCTTTGAGCACTGCCCACAAAGACTTAATAATAAAATAGGATCTAAGTAATCCACACATGAAAATTCACTGAAAATAATAATTGCAGAACTACAGTGCAGGCTCATGATCTTGAGCTGGCCCTCAATAGTTAGTTAAAGGGATAGTTTATCCAAAACCTTATGATTTACTTACCCTCAAGACATCCCCAATCATTTTTCAGATGAACATAGTTGTACTTAAATGTTATACATTTATGTTTTAACTTGCTTGGTTGCTTATTTTACTGTTCAACTCGTAGTTCAGTGGCATTTATCTGTACACTATGTGAATATACAGAAGATTCAACCATCTATACTCCCATTTGTTTATATCTTGTACATACCTGGCATATTTCCTTCACTTCTGCCTTGGTGATGTAGCCATTCTTGTCAACATCAAACAGTGAGAAGGCCCACTCCAGTTTACGCTCCGTCTTTCCAGTCGACGTCATATGGAGAGCAATGATGTATTCCTTGAAATCCAGCGTCCCATCATCGTTTGTATCAAATGAGCGGAATACATGCTGGGCGTAACACGCGGTGTCACTGTCTGGGAAGAACCGTTCGTAGATCTTTGTAAACTCAGCAGGTGTGATTCGGCCGGATGGGCACTGCTTCTGAAAATTCTCGTACCACTGTGACAGCTCTTCTTCTGAAAATCTGGTGTTAAGTTTCAGGTCCTCCAAAATCGCCTTGGACATAGCGCTGCTTTTGGCGTTTCCCATTGTTGAGAGTTGATCACAGGCAAGATCAAGCAAGTACTAATTATTCTTCAGGTCCAAACAAATTTTGTATATAATAATAACTAGATGATCTCTTTTCTCTTTGGTCAGGTGCCTTAATAATAAAGTCGATAAAAATGATGTAATATGGCCAAAAGATCAAAGCAACAGATGTTACCAGACCAGCATCTAATATAAGGCGTCTTCAGAATGAAACTCTCTAATGTACAGAATGAAATGAGGCACAGATTGATGACTGTAGCAGAGATGGAGAGATGTATGGAGGTGGGGCAGGTGAACTTAGGCCGTTACCTTTGAATGCAGGTTTAAGTCTTTAAGGGATTTGACATGGCTGAGACGCTGAGCCTCAGATCAACAGCTCGGGTCTATCCTCTTCCAAACAGAGCCTGGATACAATTTAAGCCCTTATTCAGAGCTCACAGAATCAGAGAAACGATGAGTGGTGGAGGTAATATTGAGCGCTTGTTTATATCACTAATTCAGTAAAATACACTCTAAAAATGCTTGGTTATCTTTGTGTCAAAACAGTACGAACCTAACCATTTGGGTTGTAATTTAATGGTAAAAATGTTGGGTTATTTAAGCCATTGTTGGGTCAAATATAAAGATTATCTGGGTTAATTTAACTTACAGCCAACAACAGTAATCAGTTACAATACTAGTTACATTACTTCTTTACATCTCAAAAAATGGGTAATTATTACATTATGTAAATCCATAAAACTGGCTCAAACTATTTTTAAACAACTTGGTGGACTTTGACAAAAAGTAATGAGTAACTTATCATTTTTTTTGTAATATCTAGTAACAAGTTACTGCCCAACACTGAAGAATAGGGATGGGTGATATATCAGATGTGATTGTCATGCGCATTTTCACCAGTAAAGCCGGCTCTGTAATTAGTAGTAAATTACCTGGCATCACCTGCTTTCAGATGGAGCTACACATTTACTACACAGAGCCATAATTCACTTAAAAGCAATGTCACGTTAATATTGCAAATGAATCACCTGCAATAATGAACGCAATATGGATGTAATTACACAGTTTCTATTCTATTCTATTCTAGATATACATTAGGAAAAATTAATAAGAATAGGTACATTAAAAACAAGGTTGACATTTTAAATAATTTACATTGGGGAAAAAAATTAAAATGCAATGCAAAAATGAATTTTTAGTCAACACATTCACAAAGTGTGAAGCAGTGATATTGCTGATATCAAGTCCATTCAATGTTATTAAAACACCTCTGTGTTTTGTTTGGTGCTGTTTCAGTGGCATGTGATAATAAGGGGATCCTTAAGCTCAGACCTGACATCTGCTATATAACCGCCTTAACAAGAACTATCCCTCATCCCACTTTTTTAATCTTCTTGGTTAACCTTCTTACTTCTCCACAACTTTCCTTTTATCCTTTCCCTATACTTTTGTTTCTTTTTGGCCATTTCTTGTCCTATTTAATTCCCTAGCAAACAAAAACAATTGCCAGAGTTTTTGCCGTACATCCTACACTTGATACATTTGTTGTTTTTAACAATTTCAAAACTACACATAAAAATAATTATTGAATCAGTTATTAAGCCGTATGTAGGTAAGGTTATACTTTTTTCCGACAGTATGTGAATTCTTGTTACACATTTAGCTGTTTTTTTTTAACTGTAATTTACCAAAACATGTATGTGTTACAGGTTCTAATCTCACAGGATTTATTTAACTCCTTTGAAAAAATCATACAGTAGTCACTCTTCCCTCTTCTGGCGCAGGGATTTGCTACTCTGTGCTATTCCAGGAATACCAAATGCATGTATATTGGATTAACTGTCAGAGATAATTACAGTGTGCTCACCTTAACAGCTAACTGTGACATGCGTTGTACAAAACAAGAGTTGCTGGTACACTGTTAACGATTTCCCTGTATTTTTACAGTACGGTACTGGCAGCACGGTTGCCAGTAAGTTACTGTATCTTAGTTTTACAGTACTGTACTGTAATAACATTTTACAGTACACAAACTAGTACTGTATAGTTACAAAGCAGTACTGTACTGTAATTTTACAATATTTTATTACAGTAGTCTATTTTTACAGTAATTTACTGTAATGTCTATATTGACCCATAAATACTATTTATTACTTATTACAGTTAATACAATAATATTATATATAATAGCTAGATATTTAGGTTTAAATCTATAGTTATTAATATGGTAAAAATGCTAAATTAAAACATAATGAATTAAAAGGCAATCCAAGCAATGTATGTATCAAAATTTTATTAAAAAAAAACATTTAATTGAAACAAAACATATTTAAAACAAGATTTTAAACAATAATAAACATATAAACAAGTTAAATAAAATAAAATCAATAAGTATAAACAAGTTTGGAGACCCCTGCTGTAACATATTTAACTCTGGCAAATAGAACACTGTTCCATAGTTTGAAGTTTTCAGTTTAAAGTCCATCATCGACTAAAAGGTAACATTTCACTGTGGTAAAAACAACACTGGCCCATAGTTTTAAATATTCTACTTGAATTTCATTGAACACTAAAAATAAATTAAAAATGAAACTGTGGCAGACAGACCACAGTGGCCTTTACTTTGAAGTCGTCCATTCGAACTCAATCAGGGACTGCATGAAGCTGTTCACATGGGGGTTAATGGCCACAGCTTTTCTCTGCACCAAGTTCCTTGTCTTTTTGCTTGCTCCTTGTCTGGATGTGCACTTTTTCCCATCTTTGGAATTAATTCTATCCAGAAACCTGTTAGAAATATCATAAACATTAAGTCAACAAATATAAGATAGAAAAAGATTCTTAAAAAATTTAACTCAGCCTTGAATTTACCCCTATTCTGAAACCTTTTGCTCTTATTCTACTGTTCCACACCTAATTACATTAAAATACAGAAGATTCACTTACCGCTGAACAAACTCTTTCCTCAATGGACAGCATCCACCTGGATCCTGTCATGATTGAATGTCCTGAACAGAAAGTGCAATTGTTACTGATTTGGACACAACTTTTTATTCTGAAAACAAAATCTTTTGTCAATAAAGTCCAGGGACACCTCTGCTAAATAAATACAATTATTTAATTTCTTATAACCAAAGTCTGAATATTCTGAATAGTTTGTATATTTCTACATGGCAAACAAAGACAATTGTGTACATGTTGTGTATGGTCGTGTTACAGTGTTGTGTGTGGGAATTGTGAATGAGTGTATACATGGGTATTTAAAGAAACTGTAGTGGTAAAGTACAAACTTACCGAACACAATGTGCTTGGTGTGTGTCTGGTATCACCCGTTGTGCCTCCACATCTGCCTTAACTCCTGAAAAGTGCAAGGACACTCAGGTAAACTACAAATAAAAAGTGATCAGCCACATTCCTGTGTACTTTTACATGTGACGTGAAAGCATTTAATATTGCAGTCAAAAAATACATGACTTGTAACTGTACTTCATGTACTTGCCTGTGCCTTTAAAGATGATCGATCTTACCCAATCCAGCTTACAAGCAATGGTAAGACTGTAAAAAAGACAAATGTTACAAAATCTGTTAGCCATAGAAATAAGTAGACATTGTGAAAGAAATGGTAAAAGAAAATTTAGTAACACTTTCCTACAATAGTTTATTCCTTAACATTTGGTAATGCCTTAGCTAATATGAACTAACAATGAACAATATATTTTACAACATTAATAATATTTGATAATGTTCATTGTGCAGAGACAAAGTGATTGATTTAAAAATGTATTAATTATCATGCTATGCTAACAAATAAAACCTTTCTGTAAGTGTTTAGTCAGTTGTAAAACAAATATATATATATATTAGTTGTTATATTATATATTATATATAAATATCTAAATAAGTCTTTTTTTATTATTATTCTATATCTTGTCTACAGAAAATCTCTGAAAATGTCTCGTTTAGTGCAGAAAATAGCGATTTATAGTGACAAGGTAAAAAGACTGTCCCTTTAATGTTTTACCCGGACGGCTGCGGTGTAACACTATTTCACGCAAAGTTTTTTAACTAAGTTAGTAGCTAGCTGCTCACTTTAAAGATAAACATGATCGCCTAAATCTGAGCAATCCTGGTGATGCCAGTTTCCTACACGATGTTATTATGGACTATTTTACATCCAGAGATGAAGGATCAGATGACAGAGACGAGAAGACAAAGGTACGTAAATGCGGAGCCCATTCTCTTTTCGTGCATTGATTTGATGTGTTTTGGAAACTTATATATACTGCATGTAATGCATCTGAAGTGGTGGAAACAATATGCCATAAAAATGTATTGGACAACTTACTGGACGTGAAAAACGCTTTAGAGAAGATATTCTCTGCTTTTGCTGATATACGTTACCGTAATATAATAACAATAAGCGCGGCAATCCCTTTCGTTCATCTGATATTAAGATGAGCCCAGGTCTGAATGATATTTGGTCGAAGTTAAAGCTGCGATGAGTTCGATGCATGTATCCAGTTAAATATGAGGTTTCTTGTTTTCACTTCTGTGGAGGAGTTCGGTACTACAGTATGCTGTGTACGGCGTGTCAAGTCCTGTCTGTTTACAACCACGAGTCAGCCTTGCCAAACAGTCAAACTTAATACTTTTCTCTGACGCTAACTGAACGGATGAAACGCAGAGATAAACGACCATTATGCTGGGACCGCAAGATTGCGCTGGCGGGTGGTCTTTGTCCATTTCGTTAAAAATAGTTTCATTGTCACCACACTTTCAACACAATATAAACTCACCAAAACCCTCATAATTTAGTTAAAACAACCCTATATTCATTAATAAGGGTATAAAGCGAGTTAAAGCAGCGGTAGACATCTGGGTGTAACGTTAGCTTACTTTCTGAGGGAGATTGAAACTTTGTTGGCGACCGTTTTTCTCTCTCATTGCACGTTTAAAACAATATTGTGACAAAATATTGACAACATTCTTAAACTAAAAATTAAGTTTTCATGAAACAGAAATATTTCAAACTTACCGAACTGCCAGAAATCAATCGTCCTCCTTCAGCTGCAGCCAAGAGTTGTGCTCTCTCTCCCTCTGTGTGATTTGACGTTGGCGCCCTTTCTCTGATTATTGCAAGTACACCTGGCACATTACAGCAATGGCTACAGCAAGGTTACATCAAGACCAAAATATACTGTAAAATTTTCCCGCTCAAACAAATTTACCCAGAATGCATTATGAACTGCAGTACTGTACTGTAATGTACACATACAGTATAGTACTGTGGATTTTTACAGTAATGTACTGCTAAATCTACAGCGACATCTAACAGTGTACTATTAGCTTATACTGGATGGTTTTGTGTGGGATATCATTTGAGGGCACGTTTATGTGCAGTGTGGGGGTAACGCATTACAAGTAACGTGCATTACGTAATAATATTACTTTTCTGAAGTAACGAGTTAAGTAACGCATTACTGTTTAAATGTACACATTACTTTTTAAAAAAAGTAATGCAAGTTACTTTTTTAGTTAATTAATTAGCTTGAAAAAAATGTACTGAATTATAAACTAAACTTGGTCAAATTATGCACTCTATGCATACACGCTTGTGTGGGGACAGTTTGAGTCAGAAACTGAGATGGCTCGACATTTTTCTGATGAAATATGCTATTTCTGAATGCAGAACTTTTCAGTCATAAACACCTGCAAGGCTTGAAGGTGATCAAGCCTCAGCCAAAAAAAGTAATGCAAAAGTAACTAAAATGTAACGTAAGTATTACTTTCCATGAAAAGTAATTAAGTAACGCAATTAGTTACTTTTTTGGGGAGTAACTTAATATTGTAATGCATTACTTTTAAAAGTAACTTTTTCCCAACACTGTTTATATGGACCTGGAAAAAAACAAAAAAACAAATGCAAATACAAAACAGAAATATACACAAACATGAAACATAGAACCAAAAAAATAAATATATTTAAAAAAACAATGATCAAAAATTCCATCTCAATTCAGTATTAATTACTGAAAAGGCTCATGTAATAAAATAGCATAATTTTGTTATATTAGCATAATTAAGATAAAGTCTCATAAAAAGATAAGCATTTAAGTTTGATTTCAGTCATTGACCGAACAGTAAATCACACAAAAAAATAACTTGGGGTTTTCAGAGGTTGGGTTTAATGAGAGTTGACCAAGAGTTGACTGAATTCATTTTTGTAAGACTAAGCCTGTAGTACTGTATAGAAATTAAAATGTCAGGAGAGACGAAAAAGGGAAGTTTCTTTCAAAAGACAGACCAAACTTTCTGTCTAGAAAACAATACCTCCTTTAAAAATCCAACCAGGTCTAAAGCAAAGGGTGGAGTGAAGAAGGAGAAGAGGAAGGGAGGGGGTCTTAGATAAATACAAGTTAATGGTTCATAATGAAGTCTAATGACAGACATAGTTTTCACAAAGGGCAATGGAAACAAACAAATGATAAGCAAAATAATAACAGAAGTTCACTGGCTCTGTGGCTGGCATAGCTCAGTCTACAAGTGATAAACAGTACACCTCCAGAACATTGTACTGGCATTCAGCGTGTTCTTGTTTTAGATGAAACTTGTCTCTGAACATGGTGTTGAATGGAAATTTTAGGAGAAAAAGTCTGGATTAATAAACAAATCTGTTCAGTTTGTAAAGGGGAAATCATTTTTAATGGTTTGGAAAAAAATCCTTTTCCAGCAAGAAACAAAGGTAAGAAATACATGTTTGTGTATTGTACATTTTTGTTTTACATTGACATTTACATCACATCTATTAACTGGTATACTGGGAATAGATAGAAATTTTTTTTATTATATGCGCTTAATGAATAAAATATTAACACTCTTACAGGCAATATTATTCTTTTATATTTTATAACTACACCGCTTGGTCTTCTGGCATAAAAAAATTATATTAGCATGTTATATTAATAAATTAATGTCTATTTTTTTTAACAAAGATATTGGTTAATCTGTTCAGAATCTATATCTATAAAACAATCCATGTTTTATTTGTTGAAATTTATAGGCTTTATAGACAAACTACACTGTAAAAGTTAGATAAAAAAAACCTTAAATTGGTAAAACCTACAAGATTGCATTTCAACTTACATTTGCCCACTTTACATAATTGTTTTAAGTGTTACCAATTGAAGTAATTTGTTTAAGTAGTCCCAACTTTCACTTTTTACAGTGTATTCAGTTTGTGTGGTGATACATAATATGAATAAAATATATTTTTATTTTTTATATAATTTACAGGAGATTAGAAACGACAAGCAAGTATAAAACAACTGCAAGCAGCAGCACAGCCTTGGAGTTCAATGAAGATCACACAAGCTTTCTAAAAACTTGGTTGTGCTCAATACATAACTACACAGATTCTGGCAAAACTCTAAGCCAATGTAACTTTAAAGTTTTTCAACTCGTTATATGATTTTGAGACATTACTTTTTTGGAACGCATTATTAATGGCAACAAACGTGGACCTTCCAGTTCAACCTAACCCGACTCAATCCGTGACTTATGATCCAAAGTCTGAAACAGTAACATTACCACCTGGAGTGGTTTCTGTGGCAGGTGTCACTGTGGTCACTGGAGGAGCGGAGCTGTCCTGCAATTCCTGTATGTTGACCTTTGGGGTTTGGGGAAGTCTGGTTGGTTTGAGTGTGGTGGCATTGGGGTTATGGGATCATTCAGTGTATAAGAACAGTGGTCCATCACACCTACTGACTCTTGGATTGGTCGTGCTTCTTACCAGTATAGGACTTGTAGGTGTTGTGAATGGATTCCGTTTCTTGATGAAGAAGAGAAGGATGAAAGCCAGAAGAGAAAGACAAGAAGGTAATTTAGTGTTAGTTAATGATTATGCAGAAGTTGTTTTAAAAAGAGTGACAGTGTAAAAGTGCAGTAAATTCAAAGAACATGATGAAGGCTTCTCCCTCTTCAGTACATCTCTCCATCAATCTGTGCTCAGTCTTGAAGGAATGTTACAGGAAATTTACTGGGTGCACAAAAGGAAACACTTTGCCATTTCCTGTGATGTAAGAACACACAAAAACTGCCGCATATCTAGAGAAGGCAAAAGTTTATCTCAATCTGCAAGTCCTGTTCACACGAAATGCATTTGAATCCCATAGAGCAAATACATTTATTTTCCTGACCAAAAATATGTTTTAAATATACATTGTATCAATTAAGGCTTAATTAAATATATTTTTTTACATTTGAAAATATATTTAGTTTTATCCTTCATATATTTCAGGGGCAACATTTTTACTTTTACAAACCATACAGCAAAAAATATTTTTTTCTGGCCAAAATATAAAAGTTTATATGTTTGCAGTTTTAAAATATATTTAATTTTAACCTTTTCAAACCTGATATGTTTACAGGTTTGCAACATAAACAAAGTTTGCCAATGCAATGTAAATATAAATGCTTTCATTTCATTAAAATTTTTTTTTTTCATTTTACAAAGTATATTTCAAAATATTCCAAAAATGCCCACAAAATATATTGGTGAAAAATATATATTTCTAAACATATTTCAAAATATATTTCAGCACATATATGTTTTTGGCCATTTTTTATATATAATTTGGTAATAAACACTTCAGTGCCTGTTCTCAGAATGCTAATTCTTCCTTACCATTATTTTTTAAACCTCTTATTTTTTCTAAATGGTGGGCTGTAACATATTTTACTCGACTGGTATCTCACTGTAAAAAATGTAGCTGACTTAATTTTTTTAAGTTTAATCAAATTACAACTTAATATTTTCTATCATGACTATTGATGAATTGATGTAAATGATAAAATAAGCCAGCAATATTATGCAGGTTCTTTTGTTTTAGCATTATTGTCAGTATATTGAATGTGTGGTACCATGTGCTACAGTATTTTAAATGATTAACTGTATGACACTGCAATAGTTGAACATTTCTTAAGAAACACATGATATGTTTCTCTACAAAATGTTTATCTCTGATGGAAAAAATATTCTGCTGTTATAAAAGTGAATCTCTTGGTTATATCTGTCTCCATCTGCTGTTTATTGTGTTGTTACTCTGCTTTAATTTACTTGCCAAATGTGGTATTTTACTCATAAATAAAATCAGTTTGAATAAATACTGATTTAAGGTGTTTTAATGTTGACGATAAATATAATTCATTGCTAATGACTGCCGGGGCTACTATGTGGCAACATTCCAAGGCATCAAGGCACGGCTGAATCCAATGTTAGGTTTACTTACGTCTCCTGAGATACCCTTATTGTCCTGTCCCACAATTCTATGTGCGGGCATCCACAGAGAATGTTCTTGGTTGAGCCTGGTCAAGTTCGAAAAAAAAATGTGGCTGGAGCACCAATTTTTACATTTAATACATAAAGTTATATTTTAATTGCATTTTTAGCAAGACATTTGTAGCCTATTGTAGTTTTCAAATATGGGATTAGTCATCGCGAAGAAACCAAATATGGTCTCTCCAAATGTGTTTCTCGAAGCTGCCTTCATGCCTCCAAAGTCCTTGTCTCGGCAGTGAGGCAACAAGTCAGCTGCCTAAGCCTTGAGACACAGCCTAGATCTACAGAAACATGATTGGTGACCACTGCTTTATATTTAGGGTAAAGTTTTCACACAGTGATGCCATTGAATAATAATTATTAGTTTTACAAAATTAAATTTAAAGTAAAGAAACATTCATTTCTTACCTTTTAATAGTTTTGCAGAAACTACAGAGGACATTTTTTGACAGAGAGGTTTTGTGGATGTTATATCAAGGTTCTTGAACCATCTAGCTAGCTACACAAAAAACTTTTCAAAACCTTATTATTAAGTTGTATGAAAAAGTCCTAAAAAACACTCCACATTAACAAATCATTTCCCCAGCTGAGAAAACACACCCCAGGTGAGGCCTACATACATGCTGTGCAGTTTACAATCACTGTTTCAGTAAACATGTCAGATAATAACATGATTAACTGCCCTGATCGATAAACGTGGGCACTTCCTTGTTGGGTTGTTAAACACCTGCATTATTACAATAACCCTTTGGGGCATTGAGATTTTAAACCCTGCCTCAAGTAAATCAGAAGACGAGAGTCACCATGAAGAGTGACCAGCTTTACCTTCATCTAACAGGTATTCAATCTTTTCTGGTTTTCTAAAAAAATATATATTGATAACACTTTACACTTTGACTTGTGTACCCAGCATGCATTGTGGCATGATGCTTTTTGTGGATTGTGACCATTGTTTAGCTTTATATGCTGATTCTTGATGTCTTCATGTGTCTATTTAGATGTCGGAGCCGATGGTGTAGTGGGCAGCGCTCCGACATATGTGCAAACGCACTTCCGGCGACCCGAGTTCGAAAACCCGGCTCGAGGCCTTTGCCGATCCCATACGCCTCTCTCCACCCTCTACTTTCCTGTCGTCTCTCAAACTACTGTGTATCAATAAAGGCAAAAATGGCCCAAAAAAAATATATGTGTCTATTTAGTTAAATACTTGTATTTTATTTATGTATATAACAAACACATTCATCAGCAGTGATATGTGCATAACAATTAGTTCTGTGTAGATAAAACGGAAATATCTGTCTCCATCTGCTGTTCATTGTGTATTATACTTTACATTATACTTATACACTTTAGAAGCTCACAGAAAAGCTTTTATTTTTAAGAATAATAATAAAAAATAAACAGCTTTAACTAAAGTATGACTGCAGACGAACAAACAAATACACAAGCAAGCACACAAACAAAAACATTTATTAAAAACACACCCCTGGGGCCTACATAATTTACAGTAACTGTTATAGTAAATGTGTCAGTATCATAAAATGATGTATTGTCTAGATCCATGAATCAAAGGGCACTACATTATAGGGTTGTTAACAGCTGCATTTATACAATGTCTCTTTAGGATTTTGAGATAAGAGAGTGAAACTAGTCAGCCTCGATTAAATCATAAGAACGGTGTCACCATGAAAAGACCTGTGTTCACCAGCTTTACCATCATCCTGCTAATAGGTATTTAATCTATTCTAAATTAATTAATGCTGAAAACTATATTGTTCGTTGTTAGTTCATGATAGCTAATGCGTTTACTAATGTTAACAAATACAAACTTACTGTAGTGTTACCAATAATGATCAACTGGTGGCATTCATGGCAAATGGACAAAGGCAGATTCTCAGTGCAGTGAGCACATCCATGGCCATACTTAAAGTGTATGCCAGTACACAATTTAAAAATAAAGGTGATTTACGATGCCACAGATGAACATTTTTGTCTAAATGGTTTTATAAAGAACCTTTAACATCTGAAGAACATTTCTGTTTCACAAAATAGATTTTTCAAAGGAATGAAAAAATGGTTATTTAAAGAACCTTAAATGTTTCTTTTTCTATGGCATCGCTGTGAAGAACCTTTTTATGCACCTTTATTTTTAAGAGTTTATAAAGAATTGTCAGGAAAATTATGTATTTGCTTGCCTATTTGCCATATCTTTGCACATTGGTAATAATGATAGTTTACAAGCATTGATGGGGTGGTAGGAGTGTTAAATAAAAAAATGAAGATGATCATGGCTGTCTTTAATCTCATGGAAAGTCATGTTATAGTCACTAAATTTTTAATTCATTTATTTGTGTTGACACGATTTTCTGCTGTTTTCCGTGCCACTGGAGCACGAATGTCTTTTTCGTGTCACTCATCATCAGTGTTGTGGGTAACGCATTACAAGTAATGAGAAGTAACGAGAAAAGTAATGCATTACTTTATAAATGTACATATTAATATTTAATGCAAGTCAGTAAATAATAATAATAATAAATAATGCAAGTTACTTTTCAGTTGATTTTGTAAATTTGATGTGAAAAACCAATGTATTGCATTAAACTGAACATATTAACGTAGATTTACGCACTCTATGCGTGCGCGCCTGAGCGGGAACAGTTTCAATCAGAAACGGAGATGGCAGGCCAGAGCATTTTTGCGATGGAAATATGCAATTTCTGAAGGCAGAACTTCTCAGTCATAAAAGCCACCTGCAAGGCCTGAAAGAGATTAAGCCTCAGACCAAATAAGAAAAAGTAACGCAAAAGTAACTAAAAAGTAACGTAAGCATTACTTTCCATGATTAGTTACTTTTTTGGGGAGTAACTTAATATTGTAATGCATTACTTTTAAAAGTAACTTTCCCCAACACTGCTCATCATAAATTTCTATAAATAGTTTTTCGTGTGTGTGGAATGACTTTCTTTATCGTGTCATTTTATATTTAGTTTTTTCCTATTTTTTTAGAATCACTTTCTGCGACATCCTAACCCAAACCCCAACTCTAACCCCAACTTCAAGCGAGAATAATTTTAAAAGCGTAAGAAAAACATGTAAACTAATGCATAAAATTACATCATAATGCAAACCCTGAATCTAACCATAACCACAAGCGACAAAGATTTAAAAATAGGAAATAACAACGAGAAAAAAAATTACACGATTAAGATAGTACCGAGCCCCTAAGGTGACATTGGAGTAAAAAATATCCAAAGTTTAGTTTCATGTGTTCACGTGAAACTTTCGCGTGCTCGCATGAAACTTTTGCGTGCTCACGTTGCTCCATGTCCCCTTAGGGGCTCCGTAATAAAGTCATGCCACAGACACGAAAAACTATTTATAGAAATTCGTTCTGAGTGAAACAAAAAAGACATTTTGGCTCCAGTGGCATGAAAAATAGTGAAAAATCATGTCAATAACACTAATAAATTAATAAAAAATTATTATTCGTGACTATAACACAACTTGCCGTGAGATAGGCTAGCAATGTGAGGTTGTTTAATTTCTATAGGTTTTGTAACATTTTAAAAGTTTCCACATTGTCAGTATATTTACTAGGTTGCTGTGGAGCCATAAGGTACTAAAGGTATTACAAACAAAATAGCAATAGTACTTCCACTTACCTAAGGAAGTTGTGTACTTTGTTCACCTCTGTCAGTCGATAGCTTTTATTAGATCACTTACCGTACATATTTACCATACTATAGGGTGGTTTCCCAGACAGGGTTTTTGATCAATCCAGAAGGTCCTTATTTATATTAAGACATTTAAGTAGTTTTTACAAACATAGGGCTACCTTACCAAAAACAATACTGGTGTGCATCTTGAGATAAACCAATGGCACTGTTTGATAAATGTTTTTAAATTAAGGCAGCTCAAACATGCATTTTAGTTTGGCAGTAGGATAAGCCCTATCGGGAAACCACCTTATTGTGTAGTTTAGTAATTCTGAATTAGACTTTGGATTCGAGAAGGCTTTTAATGTAAATTTAAAAGAAATACAAATACACATAAAAGAAACATTAACCTCAGACACTAAACAAAGACTTCAGGACAAGGAATAAAAACAGTAGAGTCCATGATGAAAATTATGTTTGAAGAAACACTAAGAGCCTATACATTACAAGGAAGTAATAAACAAGAAAAAAGTATGTGTCATTAAAAGAAACAGTCTGATAAAATCACTGTTATCTCCTCAGGATATAGCTGGGCTGAAAATGTTTTGGACTCAGGGCCTGTATATAGCAGCACAGGGGACGAGGTGCAGTTCAACACCATCTTTATTCCTCCCCTGCTGGAATTTATGAGCATCAGCTGGAGCATTGGGGGCATGAACGTCATAACATGGTCCCCTCCAGCCCCTGACATTGTGGGTTCAGAATATAAAGGCAGAGTGACTCTGAATAAAACCACTGGGGATCTGACATTACAAAAGTTAAAGCTGACTGACTCTGGAGTGTATTCTTTGACTCTAGTACCAGCAGATGGGTCACAATCACTGTATGGAAGGACTGTATTAGAGGTGTTTGGTGAGTAATATTTCTCTGCTGAACCATTTTTCAATAAGAAAATTTAATTTATTAATTTATATTGAGCAATAGGTTGTACATCAGGAAGTCTGTCATTCACAGTAAGCCTGCATATAAAATCAATCTAAAGTCTGTATGTATGACAAAATGGGATCGAACCACTGGTGAAAAGAGTATTGGAAATGAGAACTTAAAGGAATAGTCTTCCCTTTTGCCCTATTAAATGTTTTGTAAATGTTATTACCTCAATCTAGACGAATTAATACATACCTATCTTTTTTCAATGCGTATACTGTACAGCGCATTGTGAATGTGTTAGCATTTAGCCTAGCCCCATTCATTCCTATGGTACCAAAAAAAAAGTTTTATTTTGTGGCACCATACTTACTGGTATGACTCCTCATGTAACAGTCTTTAAATAGGGAAAACACAGAAGTGTTTGGTGGCTTCCCTGTTTGGTACCATAGGAATGAATGGGTCTAGGCTAAATGCTAACACATTCACAACGCGCTGTACAGTGCACGCATTGAAAAAAGATAGATATGTATTAATTCGTCTAAGTTGAGGTAATAACATAGTTTATGGCAAAAGGGTAGACTATTCCTTTAAGTCAGTGGTTCTCAAACATTTTGGCATGCAACCCCATTCCACCCCTCCCTGTGTACGGTGCATCCCTTCGTGCCCCGGACCCCCAAAAAGAAATTAATGACACAATCTCAAACCTGGAATTTTAATTAAACTAAACAAAACAAAACATATTAAATGAAACAACGTATTGCTGTTAGCTAGTAGTCTTATTTTTCAGTTTGATTACACAGAATTTATGATAAGTTAATATATTTACTTTAGTTTGTGTGTAATGTTGCTGTTAGATCATAAATAATACCTGCCAAATGATAAAGCTCAAAGTTCACTGCCAAGCGATATATTTTCTTTAACAAAAGTCCCATTTCAAAACCTACAGCAACGACCGGTTTGGGCTACAGCCCTCTACTTCCCAGTTAATTGACGTAAATATAAGAGTTTTTGACTAAACTCCACCCACAGGAATACGACAGTCGCCAGCTAAGCTTAAATGGCTCTGCTAAGCTAAGCTGCTGTTGAATCACAACACACTAAACAAGCAACACAATCAGAACTCATTACGTATTTCTGAAGGAGCGACTTCATAGAACAAGGAAGACATCAGCCTGTTTTTAGGACAGTGAAAACAGCTATAGAGATAAGTAATTTTTTTAAAAAATACCACATTTTTTTACACGTAAAACATGAACACGTTATATTCCACACTGTAAACACAATCAAAGCTTCAGAAACACAGAAAGAATGTTACAAAGAATATTGCACGTGAAATAAACATTTACCGGATCATCAAGAACAGAACTTGTTCAATATTGGAATTCTGCAGGGAGTACGACGAGCTCCATTTCAACTGTTTGGGGCATCTGGAAAATCGATTGTCTGGTGAAGAAAAGGCGAACGCTACCATGAGTCCTGTGACTTGCCAACATGAAGCATCCGGAGACCATTCATGTGTGCTCTCTCGTAATTGTCCCAAAAAGCACAGACAAGAATGATATCAAAATGTCCAAAACTTCTCCCAACAATATAGGAGCAATTTGTGTATGATCCATGCATTTATAAATTGACACATTTATTACCTCAAATCATTCAGCTTGTTGAGTGCTGTTATTTAAAAAAAAAAAAAAACCGTCAGACGTACACCATAGCAACACCTAGAATACCCTAGCAACCACTAAACAATGGGCTAAAACACTCATCCAAAGCATCTAAATAAATATTTTGACCAGACATTATAGTTTCAACTTATTACTATAATACTCATTAACTTCACTTTATGGTTCTCTTTTTTTTAGATCCAGTGACTAATGTATCGATCACGGGTCCGAACATCACTCTTGTGGAGGGTAAAACCTCAGCTAAATTCAGCTGTGATGGAAAAGGTAGCATCACTACTACTGAGTGGTTGAAGGATGGACAACGTCTATCTGAAAGCGACCGCATCATCTTCTCAGCTGATAACAGATCAGTGTCGATCAATCCAGTGAGCAGATCAGACAGTGGGGAATACATTTGCAACCTCAGCAATCCTATCATACATGATCAGGCTAATTACAGCATTACTGTATTCTGTGAGTATTCAATATGTTATGTTAAAGTTGGTCTATAAGATATTTTGCATAATGTTGTCCTTCACACTCAGATAAAGTTATAAAAGCTGTCACTGGGGCAGTAACCTTTCAAAAAGTACACATTTGTACCTAAAGAGTACAGAACATATTAGTACATCAAAGGCACATATCAGCACCAAATGTATACAGGACCTTTTTAAAGGGTACCATCCAAGGTATAGCTTTGTACCATTTTCCCTGAATGTATGCAAAAATTTATTATAGTTTTACATCTGTTGAATTCCATTGCACAATGCTAAAAAAAAATAGGATTTAGGATATTAGAAACATATAAAAGATATGTATATAAAGTATAATATGTGCATGGAAAATTCAATGGGTACATTTTATATGTAATGTAATACAAAATGTAACAGTGATAACGTGAGTAATCATTGATGGGGTTATTTTGTGTAAAAGATGGGCCTGATGTGAAGATACTTGGTGCAGAGATATTGGATGAAGGCTCAGACATCCTTTTGTACTGCTTAGTGTCGTCTGCACCTCCAGCTTCTCTCATATGGACAGTAAATTATAAGGATGCTGGAACCTCAGCTTTATACATGCAAGAGAACAGCAGATTGAGCCACAGTGGAATCTATACCTGCTCAGCATCAAACAACATCACTGGAGAAATAAGATCTGCAAAACACACCCTCACAGTACGAGGTAACTCAGGTTTTAACAGTATCTTATTTAAAACTTAAACATATTGTCTAAAACTGAAACAACAGGCAATGGATACATACAAATTTTTCATGAGCTGGCTGAAAGATCTAAGACATTTTCTATGTACACAAAAGGCCTATTTTTCTTAAATATTTATAACAAATCGGTCTAAATCTGTGCTAGGTTACACGTACATGGTTATTTTGAAAAACGGAGACATTTAACCCTTGTGCCTTGTTCCAATTCACTACCCTTTCGTGTTGTTAGCGGCCAAAAAAGGCCACTAAATTAAACGGCTGTAAAAATGTATCAGATTAATATTTTTTTCAAATTTTTTTGCATAAATCTGTTAATCAACCTCAGAACTGATCAAAACTACCAAATGTTTCCAAAAATTTCATGATTTTAACTCTTTAATTGCCAAGCTCATAAGTGATGCCACTGATTTGAGAAAAAAAAAACACAAAATCACTGATTTTCAATATAAAAAGTGATTGTGGACTGAATTTTTTTTCACCCTTTTCACAGTCTTGGGCATGCCAAAAATTGGTAAAAACATTGGCTTTGATGCATTTTTAGTTTTTGTGCAGCATCAGATTAAATTTTTTTCTCCCTCATTTATTGTTTGTGGCCATTTTTTCCCCATTGACTTCCATTATAACAACATTTTTTGATTGCAGAGCCATGACACCTTATTACCATGCATTTTTGATTCTTTGTGGTTTTAGTTTTTGCAAAGAGGTAAAATTTGTCATTTTTACTGTTGATCACCATGTGGCACAATTAACCCTTTAGTAGCCTGTGCAAAAAAAGAGCTTGAATTCTGGATTGTACATTGAGTTATATGGACTATAACAGCATATTAGAGAGAGAGAGAGAGAGAGAGAGAGAGAGAGAGAGAGTGTGTGTGTGTGTGTGTGTGTGTGTGTGTGTGTGTGTGTGTGTGTGTGTGTGTGTGTGTGTGTGTGCGTGCGTGCGTGCGTGCGTGCGTGCGTGCGTGCGTGCGTGCGTGTGTGTGCGTGCGTGCTTGCATGTGTGTGCGTCTGTGTGGAAAAATCTGTAAAAAATCTTCTCTTCATCAGATTTATTAACAACATTTATTATGAACCAAAATGCAAAAACAACTTCAAATAAACTGAACAATGAAGCAAGAGTAGAGGATGGATGGAGAACTAAACAATCAAACTAATTTTTTGGTGTGTATATGTGTACGTGTGTGTGTTCAGTCTTTTTATCAGGACTTGCAGCATATTACTTGGTGCTCTCTGCAAGTGTGTCTACCACAACGGATACAAATGCTGACTGTTCTTTTTTTGGTTCTGTACACCACTTGCATGTTCCCCTCTTCACTCCTGAGCTGCTGGTGCCTGCTGGTGTCTGTGGATTTGTGTCTAGAGGGACAGCTACAGGAGACTAAATCCCTCTCACCAGTGCAGCACTAACTGGTGCGCGAGGGAGGTGCTCTCTCCTCAATACTAACACTAACCCTACACACACACACACACACACACACACACACACACACACACACTCGTACACACACACACACTCGTACACACACACTCGTACACACACAATGGTTTTATAGTCCATATAACTCAATGTACAAACCAGAATTTATGCTCTGTTTTTTTGCACAGGCTACTAAAGGGTTAATGGTGCCACATGGTGATCAACAGTAAAAATGACAAATTTTACCTCTTTGCAAAAGGAAAAGGCACAAAGAATCAAGAATGCATGGTAATAAGGTGTCATGGCTCAGCAATCAAAAAATGTTGTTATAATGGAAGTCAATGGGGAAAAAATGGCCACAAACAATAAATGAGGGAGAAAAAAATTTAATCTGATGCTGCACAAAAACTAAAAATGCATCAAAGCCAATGTTTTTACCAATCTTTGGCATGCCCAAGACTGTAAAAAAGGTAAAAGAAAATCCAGTCCACAGTCACGTTTTATATTGAAAATCTGTCATTTTGTGTGTTTTTTTTCCCCAAATCAGTGACACTACTTATAAACTTGGCAATGAAAGAGTTAAAATCATGGAATTTTTGCAAACATTTGGTAGTTTTGATCAGTACTGAGGTTGATTAACAGATTTATGCAAAAAAAATGTGAAAAAAATTTCATCCGATAAAATTTTACAGCAGTTTAATTTAGTGGCCTTTTTTGGCCGCTAACAACACGTAAGGGTAGTAAATTTGCCCACGGTATATTGTTAAGTTTTTGAAAAATTTCAAAGCATTTTCTTAAAATATGTGTAAATATAAGATTTGTCACCAAAAATCATTCCATTTGCTGAAACACAGAGAAAGTTGTGGCCAAATTAAGACAAAAAAATTGCAAAAATGGCCAAAAATGGCCCCAACAACACATAAGGGTTAACTTCGTTTACACTTAAACGTAGGTTTAGCTTCTGAAACCGATTTTTTCTTAAAACTCCGGCCAAAGTGGAGATTTTGAAAACCTTTGTTTGCACGCTTGCATGTAAAGTGAGACAAACGGATGTTTAGGCAGCCAACGTCACAGTATGCGACAGAGCTCGTGCCAGAGCTGGCACCTATGTCAAAAGTGCGAACCTATGTTTACATGTGACTGCCACTCTGAACACTTCCATGATCACATTTATGTTTGTGCAAACTCGTTTCGTGTGTTTGTATTTGCAAATACAGCTGCTCCATTATGTCGAGGTCAGCAATTTTACACGTGTTTGACTTCATGCGGTGCCGCAAGAACCGACAGGCGGATGACGTCAAGAAATGCATACGAGAGCGAGTATGCACTGACTTCACTTTTCCACGTGACCATGCCGGAGGTCGCCCTGTTGAGTGGCAAAAAATTCAACAAAATGGCTGATTTTCATTGCGGCTGCGGCGAAAAACGGCAGTAAAACTGACTATTATTAGCTTAAATTGAATTTAGTTGGACTTAACAGTGACCAAAACAACTAATAGTCTGTGGACATTGGCATATAGGCTATGTTTTCCTGACATTTATGTTTGTCTTGCCTAAGGGGTTAATCACACCAAACACGCTTTAAAGGAACACGCCCAGATTTTGGGAATTTAGCTTATTCACCGTATCCCCCAGAGTTAGATAAGTCCATACATACCTTTCTCATCTCCGTGCGTGCTGTAACTCTGTCTGACACAGCCCCCGCTAGCTTAGCTTAGCACAAAGACTGGAAGTGAATGGCTCCAGCTAGCATACTGCTCCCAATAAGTGACAAAATAACGCGAACATTTTCCTAATTATGTGTTGTGATTTGTATAGTCGCACCGTGTACAAATAACAAGGTCATATGAGACACAGCCATCTTTTAACAGTATACATACTGGGAACTATTTTCTCAGAAGAAGAAGCACTGCTACTTGGGCGGAGTAATTTGCTCACAGCACCTGAGAAGCCCCTGGTGAGGAGCAGAGAGTTCGGTCAGAGTCAGACAGAGTTACAGCACGCACAGAGATGAGAAAGCTATGTATGGACTTATCTAACTCTGGGGGATACGGTGAATAAGCTAAATTCCCAAAATCTGGGCGTGTTCCTTTAAACGCTTGGAAACGCAAGGCGCAAAGCACTGCCTTTTTAAAGAGAAGAAATAGGCCTTTTTTGTAAAAAAGTCTTAGATATTTAAGTTCAGCTCATGAAATATGGGGGCAAAAATGTATAATTTTCTTTAGTGTATATACTCACCAGTCACTTTACTAGGTACACCTGTTCAATTGCTTGTTAACACAAATTGCTAATTGGCCAATCACATGGCAAAACTGCATTTAGACGTCATGTTGTGAAGACGACTTGCTGAAATTCAAACCCAAGCATCAGAATGGGGAAAGAAGGGGATTTAACAAAAATACAAAATATCAAGTGATGTCAGATGTCTGAGGATGGGCAGACTGGTTTGAGATGATAGAAAGACAATTGTAACTCAAATAACCACTTGTTACAATCAAGTTATGCAGAATAGCATCTCTAAACACACAACACGTCAAACCATGAAGCAGATGTCTACAGCAGCAGAAGACCACACCGGGTGCCACTCCTGTCAGCTATGAACAAAAAACTGAGGCTACAGTTTGCACAGGCTCATTTAAATTGTACGATATAAGATTGGAAAAATTTTGATCAGAATTTGGTGTAAGCATGGATCTATCCTGTCTTGTATCAACTGTTCAGGCTGCTGGTGGTGTAATGGTGTGGGGGGCATTTTCTTGGCACACTCTGAGCCCCTTACCAACTAAGCATTGTTTAAATTCCACAACCTACCTGAGTATTGTTGCTGATCATGTCCATCCCACAGTGATGTACTGTAATAATAAAGATGGTTTATTGAATAATCTTAGTTGCGTTCAATGCTCAGTTTAGCTTTGTCGATGGTCTGATTAGCTTCGTCTAACTTTGTCAATGAATGGACCAAGGCCTAGTCCACTCATACACGAGTTTTTCACTGCTTCTTCAAAAAATCTCCAGCATCCACACAAACATGAAAAACCCAGAATAAAGCACTGTAAATAGCATGCCAAACCAACACATGGGATACATCTCTAACCATATAGACATCAGCAAGGCCAGAAAGAACAACTGTAGGCCAATCAGAAACCATTGCAGAATCTTGCTTCAGCACGAACAACAACCTCAAAAGCCAAAAACTAGCTACACCACAACGTTGCAAACAGTTTCTGAAAATCTTCACCCTAGCAAGAGTTTTCATAAAAGTTTAGTTTCAATCACTTGATAATGTGTTTGCCAAACCACTCAGAAAAATTTTTTTTGATGAAAAAAATTGTTCTGGCTAACTTTGTCTGACTAGAAGCTAATTTAGCAGGTGATTTTATACCAATCACAGACCGTGGAAATGTATGGTTCAGAACATTCTTGTGACACTAATAAAACCTTAAGATGGAGACCATTGGAGACTCATATCAGCATTCAAAGACAATACCAACAATAAGATTAAACAACAGTATAATGGAGAATATAATGACTAGATAGAATGAAATGAAGATAACTAAGAAATTAAATGCATAAAAACTAGTAAAAAATATGAAATTAAATGAAATACAACACTCTCGAGTCATCTCTCTAATACACAGACATACAACGGATGCTTTTAAGAATCCTTAGATCCTAAAATCTATCAGTTTCAAACACCTTGTTGAATCTAATCACAAATAATTAAACCAAACCGGTACTAGCAATGTGTCCTTTACAAAAGTGGCCGGTGAGTGTATTTGAAGCCTGTTAAAGTGGAATGTTAGAGTTTTTCCTTTTGTCTTCCAAAAATGCCACTTATTTCAATATTCTGAAATGATATGAAGACATTTGTAAGTGATGTGCTTTAGGTTTTTTAAATACTTTGGACTCCTGTAAATGATGTGTGGGTTGTCTGTGTACTAAAGGTACCTCTGTGCTGACTCCTGGAGAAATAGCAGGCATCGTAGTGGGAGTTATATTACTAGTGCTGTTGGCAGTTAGTATGTTTTTCAACTTTCGGTAAGTCATAAACAGTGTTGAGTGTAAGTATTTACTAAGTAATTAGTAACTGTAATTTTATTACCTTTCCATTGAAAAAAGTAAAGTAAGGGATTACTCTTATCTTTCTTGTAATCTAATTACAGTTACTTCTGATGTAACTAAATACTGTATATGGACTGTAAAACAATTATGTATACTATAATACAATAGTGGATTTAACGTGGTTTTAGTTCACAATTCTCACTATTAACTGGTTGATTGTTAGCATTAATATTAATGAGATGTTGGCTGTTTATTAATACTTAAATAGCACATATTAATGCCTGATTCTGCAAAACCTTATTCTACATCCTTAACCCTCCTCATTTTTTCCAATACTTAAAATTAATAACTTCTTTAGTACTAATAAGCAGTAGTTGGGTGTATATTGAAGCAAAAGTAGTAAATAGTTAATAGAGAGAATTGGACCCTAAAGTGACCAGAATAATTGATGTACTTTCAAATATTATTTTCATTTGAGCCATTTATATCATGTACTAAATAGGATTTAGAAAGTAATAAGTAAATACTTTTTGGAGAGTGTAATTTGTAAATTAATCTAATTACATGATTGAAGATGTAATTAGTAACTTTTGATTCATTTCTTTTTTGATTAACTTACGCAACACTGGTCATAAAATAAGCATGTTGTCACATACTGTCTAAAGTCACTGCAATATACCGTATTTGTAGAATAAATGGTGCTATAATGGTGATTAAAACTTTTAAAGTAAACTTGTCAGTATAAAATATTTTGAAAGCTTTAAATATAAAAATAACAGAAGAAAACGATTACTTATATGTTTCAGAAACTTCAAAGGCTTCAGAGGAAATGCACAAATACATAGTAAGTCTGAACTTCAGATGCTGCTAACATGAAAAACATATCAGCATACAGAGTTAAAACATGTTTGACAGTGATATAAAATTATTATGGTTATTTTGATCTGTACAGATGAGGATAATATGAAGAATCAGGACAGACAGATTCCCAAAATACCCAAAGTGGAGGAGACTCCTATGGAAATAATTGCCTTTAAAAATCCAACTACATATCAAAACACAGATGACATTTACATGTGTGAGGATAATGGTAAGTGAAATAACAAAATGACAACAAAAAGCTGTGTATCTGCTCATTCCCTATAATCACTTATAACCTCATTTAATGGTTTGTTAAATCTGCTCATTACCAGATGAATAACTTTTTGTAAATTAAGACCAGCTGCACCACATAAACGTCTCGGTTACGGATGTAACCCTCGTTCCCTGAAGAAGGGAACGGAGACGTCACGTCGTGACAGACGAATTGGGAACTCGCTTAGAGAGACCATTCTGCTTCGTTTACTACTAAAACACCAATGAACTTGGCATTGAGATATTTGCATAATGCTGACGCCGCCCCGCCAGGTGCGTATATAAGCAGCAGGTGCAAACATGGAAATTAGCTTCTTTTCGCTGAGAAAGCTGGAAGAATGTGACTTTGGTGTTAACACATCTTTACACTAATGGGGAACGCTCATGCCTACCTGTCTGTCTGTTGGCGATGTGTGTTGCACTGTTGCGCACAGATGCAGAGGAGGAAGGGCAAATATGACAAACTTTACGCGTCTGTCTTTGTCTCGCGGGCGCGTTTTCGCGCAGCTTCCATGCAAAGCATATTAAACCACAGACAAGCGCGGATGGCTCCGTTCGACATGCAGTACAAATGTTTTCTTATACAAATGATTACTTTACCAGGCTGTCAGAGCAGCACTGATTATTTACATTTACAGGACATTCACAAATTCGGGATAGATGAAGAAAAGTAATGGACCATCTGATAAATCAACTGTGCACTGCTGCTTTTCTCACTCATTCTGAACTTAAACTATAAAGACTAATGCCACCCACAGTCCGCTCGATTCAGCGCGGGGTTATTTGCGCTTAAATAGTTAATCTAAATAATTAACAATAGATTTTATATTTTACTTTCTCTCGTCGCTTGGGCCCGAACTGCGCGTGGGCCCCTGGGCACGTGCCATAATGCCCATTGGATAACCCGGCCCTGAGGTCGGGGCGCGTGTGCCATAACGTGCCCCCTCCTTGAGAAAGAAGATCCTTCCTCAGGGGAATTTGCCAGGGAGGTGCTGTCGTGAGGAGCATAGTTCTGGGAACCAATTCCTGGTCGTCCAGTAAGGCCCGACCAGTAGAAGGCTCTCCTCGTCCTGCCTGACCTTGCACAGCGTCTGTGCGATTAAGCTCACTGGAGGGAATGCGTATTTGCGCATCCCCCGCGGCCAGCTGTGTGCCAACGCATCCACGCCGAGGCTGCCCTTGGTTAGCTCCTGGGGCATATGCTGCCATATGCCCCAGGAGCTTCTGAAATGGTTTCAGAGGGACCGCGTTCTTCCCCACGAAATTAACCGAGGCAAGTCAGAATTGACTGGATGCACGCTTCTGTTAAACACGCCGATAAATCGATCGAGTCTATTTCCACACCGAGAAAAAAGATCCTCTGCACGGGGCAAAGTTTGCTCTTTTCCCAGTTGACCTGAAGACTTAAACGAGCGAGATGCCGAAGCATTAAATCTCTGTGTTCGCGCAGCCTCTGCCGAGAACGAGCTATTATAAGCCGACGTAAATATAAGCAGAATGCGAACAAGGCTCTCTCTCGGGGGTTTTAATGCCGTGTCTAGCACTTTCGTGGAGACACAGGGAGAGATACAGCTCCAATGGAGGTACTCTGTATTAATATGCCCTCCCCATGAACGCAGAGCGAAGAAACGGCCTGTGGCGAGGGGAGATGGACACATGAAGTACACGTCTTGGTCTAAGGCTGCAAACCGATCTGAACATTGAAATATGTGCTTCAGTGTTATCATCCTGAAGGGTCTCATTTGGAGAGCCAGGCGCGTAAATCAAAATCGGTCGTAATCTGCCGCGTATTTTGGGTACTATGAGATAAAGGCTGGAAAAACCCTATCATCATCTCGGTAAGAGGGACCGGCTTGATACGTCCTTCACCAGCAGGACATCGACTTCTGCATGCAGTACATGTGCATCGGACGCTTTCACTATAGTGAACGAGTGCCCGAGAATTTGTGGGTGTGCCGGTTGAATTGTATATCGTACCGAGGCGGATCATGCGTAAAACCCAACCAGACGGGCTGGGGAGCTAAAGCCAAGCATCCCGGGACCGTATGAGGGGAATTAACAGCACTACCGAAGTACCCGCGGTGGGGCAGCTGAGCGGGGCAGGTGTGACTGCCGGTGCTTGTGCCTTGGGAGCACAAACATCTACAGTGAGTGTGTGACACTGACCTGAGCCCGCTGAGGGTGACGGTCGTCTGGTCTCCTGCGCGGAAAGCGCAGACTCTGGAAAAACACCCGCTAGCAATAGAGGAGGAGGAGGGTGAGCTGGTGTGTGCCCGCTCTCGGCACTCTCGATCCTCTGGAGACCTGGAGAGCCGGTGGAACAAAACGAAACCAAAGATTTTCCCCCGGCCCTCTTCCGGGGGAGGGAGCGGTGCCTTCACTGTCTCCTGAAGAGTGATCCTCTCCAACTCCGGGTCGCCCGACTCGGGACCGCTGAACCTCCGTTTGCCACGGGTAACGGGCTGAGCGGGCAGGGCGAGCTGCTGACGACCGGTTCGCAGGACGGCCTCGGCGAGAGGCAGACTGAGGAGCCGGCGTTGGTGGACCAGGGCAGCTCTCTTCCGTCAGGGCACGACCTAGGAGAACGCCTCAGTCTGCGTCGTGGAGCTGAACGACTCCCGGACTAGCAGAAGAGGGCGGTCTGTCAGACAGGAGCATTCAGGAAGTTGTTCTTGTCTGCGTCCGTCGCGTCAGCCAGACACAGCCAAAGGTGGCGTTCTTGGACCACTGTGGTGGACATCGCATGACCGTGGGTCGTGGCCTCCCTCGCGCAGATCTTAAAGCCTTCACTTGGACCTGCACGTCCCATGGCATGCAACGGATAGCATGCAACGGATGCCGCCTCTCCACAGGCTCGGACTCCAAGCCCGCGAAGGAAGGGTCGGCCGGTCCTTCCAGGAGGCAGCGGGGGCCGGACACAGTTGCATCGCGACCCCCCGCTCACCAAAAGGAAGCTGACATAACCCTTAGCGGCTCCATCAGCAAGGGAGGTGAGGGGTGAAGGCTGAACAGCCGTAGACGGCCAAAAATTTCATGTTCGAGTCAGCTCTTCGTGCCCACGGGAAAGGCACAGGAGGTGAGGACCGAGAGGCCCGAGCAGCTCCGAAGTACCAATCATGCAGGCGGGACGGTTTGGGCAGAGGGGGGTTAACCCCTCCAACTCTACCCCTTCTGCCGCTCGAGCGGGCACGGCCGCTATCTCTGGGACGACTCCGCCTCGGATGGAAAGGGGGCTCCCCTCTGATGCTGCTGAAGTGACGGGAACAGAAGGAGGTCCACTGGATTAGGCAGAAATTGTAGAACACGAGTCTGCGGTCTCCATCGGGACCTGAAAAAAGCTATCCTGAAAAGGACGCTGATCTCCGAATATACGAGAGAGTGGCTGTCTTTAACAAGACACAGAGCTCTCACGTATCACTCTTTCAGGGAAATCACTCTATAGGTGCTCAGCTGGTGATGTGCACAGGGAGAGGCAACGCACACACTGAAACTCAAAATAATAAAGAAGAGCAGTGGAACTGTGGTGTCCGCTGTGGTAGTACTGCTTGTCAAACCAACTTCATCAACCGTTCCCAGAAGAGCAGAGAGTAGCTTCTCAGTAGCAGATATGCCAGCTTTCGAAGCGAAAAAGCTATTTTCCATATTTGCACCTGCTGCTTATATACGCACCTGGCGGGGCGGCGCCAGCATTATGCAAATATCTCAATGCCAAGTTCATTGGCGTTTTAGTAGTAAACGAAGCAGATTGGTCTCTCTAAGCGAGTTCCCAATTCGTCGGTCACGACGTGACGTCGTCTCTTTAAGAGAACCTGGTTTCTGCCTATCTATACATAAACCTAAGACATAAACAAAATTTTTTTTGGAAAAAGAGTACTGTGGAGATCATTGTGTTTGTATGTGCCCTGTCAAGAACAGAAAGATTTTATGTTCGTTTGCTTTCTGAAATGCGTCTCTCCATGTGTGCACTACTGAGTGCACTTAAACGCACGCACACACAGACGGATAACGAATTACAAATGGCGCAGCACAAAAACGTTGTGTTGTTTTTCAGTGCTCTATTCCTCAAATGTATATTAATGGACTACAGTATGAAACACAGTAGCGTAACTCTCTCTAAAGTTTAAACATCAAGAGTTCTGATCTCAGAAGGGCATAGTCTGACTGGAGCTGGACTGGACACATTCAACCGCACGTGCGTCCAAAAAGCTGCTAACTTTAGCGCCTTTTTGCTGGTTAAATTGTTTAAAATCACTTGAAATGTTAACAAAAAAAAAAAAAAAAAACGATTGGGGGCCCCCTGGTGATCATTTTAGAATTTCATATGGAACTTATTTGTTTGTGCAAACCAACTCTACATTTATTATAATATATAATACATGTTTCTTTAAATACATACTTTATTCTTTTATTTTTATAAGTGTATACATTCTTTAGGAAGAATTTAAATAAAATACAATCCTGTTTATTTGAATGTATTTTCTACACATTAGTGATGTGTCCGGATTTGTGTATACATGTAAGACGTCCTTACATTATGCTGTTCAGTTTTTTTAGTTTTGTGGGAAAATGATATGGAAATGTGCAGATGTGAACATGTGTTGTTTGTATCGCTTGCACAAGAGTGCATATGACAAAAAAACACTCAGTGTGTGAAATGACCATTAAAAGTGTCCAAATAGACATTACTAACACTTACCTCTATGTGTTGTTTCAGGTTGGGGCTTGCAGATGTCAATTGGTTTTGGTGAACAAGGCATGCATCGCTTTATGAAACTATTCTTATTGACCTCTTGAAGTGAAAACATAAGGCTTGTTTGAAATGTAATGCACCTTGCCTAGCCTGAAATAAAGGCGAGAGTAGGCGGCTGCAGTAAGGGGAGTTGTGAAAGTGCAGGCAAGCCGGACACTTCCTTCCAGTGTTGTGGACTGCAAACGTCAGCAATGGAAGAGATTGCGTTCGCGTATTTTATCGCGGATTAAATAGATGCAACTGAAATACCAACGAATGCATTTAGATTAGTGGTTAAAAAACCACTAGAGTAAGTGGGGTTTTTAAAATTAAAAAGTCATCAGCTGATATCCCCGGGCCAATGAGCTTTAAGCTATGTCGTCAGGAAGTCTTTTGCCATCATGCTTTTCGTCAACGCAGTCGGTGGAGAGCAACTGCGCCCGACTGCAGAATCCAACGAGCCCGCCTTGCCATTGCGAGAGTTTTTTGGCACCCGTCAGTGTGACATCAGTCTGCACAACCAAGGCTGCAGTATCAGGACCGCAGTTTCAGGACCGCAGTTCTAGGACCCTAGTTTTTTTGTGACAGCGCCACCTAGCGAAACTGCAGCCTCCGGTTGTGCAGGCAGATGCCTTTACCCAATTTTTACTACTTTTAGAGTTTTAGATGTTTTTAAGGTTTATTACACCCAAATACTGCATGCTTTTTTTATTGAAATTAAATCTGGTTTCTAGGAATTTTGAGTAATTATTGGGTCTAAATTGTATAATTTAATAACTCAACAAGTAAAATAAACAAGGAATCATACTACATGTATAGCCTTTTTAGTCAATCACATATTCAAGTACAGAGGGAATACACAAGGACGACTCTAAGGGTAGATTTAAAATTCGTGTATATTGTATAAAATTATATATTGCAACAAGCAAATTTGAACACACACAAAAACAAGTTTGTTCATGACGTGAACAACATAGGTAATGTTCATATTACTGTTATTGCTTACTGTTCATTTCAATATAGGAACAAAGGTTCTTGAAACATTCATGTCAATAAAGTCCATCTGTACTGAGAAAAAAAATAATCATAGAGAGAGAGAAATATAAATATTAAGTATTTAAAGGACACATTGTGATGTATGCAGCAGCACTACCAAATGGATGCTCTCCCCTCTTTTCTCAATTGTTTGTCTATGATTCGATTAAAATCCTCCACTTCACTGAAATAGTACATAAAGAACATAATCACTGGTTAACAAAAATGCTGTTAAAAAAGTGGTAAACAGTACATTACAGTACAGTACAGTACAGTACACGACACAATCTAACACGTGGTATTTTTTACAGCAAATTATTATGATGGCCTAGTGTCTGACTATAAAAACGTCCTATGTCTCAATCAACATTATAAAACCATATCTGAATGAAGAGACGTACTCATAACATGTATTGTGTAGTAAAGTTATAAAGGCTGACTGTGAGTATGTGACAGTTAAAATATTTAGATTATTTTAACTAAAAATCAAAGAAAAAAACATTTTGTGTTTAAATGTTGTGTTTGTGTTTATCTAACATGTACAAGCAGATCTATACCGCTGGGCCTAATGTTAATGCGCTGTAATTTTCCACAAATCATTATAGTAACTGATCCAAAATACAGTAAAGTATATTCAAACTGTTTTCTTTTAATCATGTCATCTTATGTTTAAAAGAGACTTACAAAGGACTTATACTTTAAGATGTAAGTGATTTTCCAGTCTACACATCAAATGACAGTTGTAGGCTAATTTATTTCATAAACAGAAAAAATGGAGTAGGATTCAGGCATCTTTTTCAGGTTTCCTCTAACAAGCTACGATATACAATAATGTTAGTCTCTGCTATGTTTATTTCCAGAGAGCCAGAGCCAGACATCAATAGAGGCCCCCCCAAGTTTTTGAAAATCCATGTACAGGTATGTACAAGATAATTAAAGGGCTAGTTCACCCAAAAATTCTGTTATCATTTACGCATCCTCATGTTGTTTTAAACCTGTATGAATTTCTTTTTTCTGATGAACACAAAAGAAGATATTTTGAGGAATTATGGTAAACACAAAGCAAAGTGTCTATTGACTTCCATAGGAATAAAAAAAAATGATGGAATTTAATTGGTACTGTAAACTGTGTGCTTTCCATCATTTATCCAAATATTTTCTTCATAATTTATCACAATACTTCCAAAATATGTTGTCCTACTATGGAACTCAATGGACACTATATGCTGTGTGTTTACCATCATATCTCAAAATATCTTCTTTTGTGTTCATCAGAAAAAAGAAATTCATACAGATTTACAACAACATGAGGATGAGAAAATGATGACAGAATTTTCATTTTAAAGCGAACTATTCCTTTAAGGTTTAATGTTGCTCTACTGTCGTTTGTTCATCTATTTACCTTTCCTGTTTATAAACACTGTAATAAAAAGTTGAGTAAACTTAAAATTTAACGGCAACTTATCGCACACACATTTTTGAGTAAACTCAACTAACAAGGACCAAAGTCCACCCAACTTAAAAATTGCGTTAACATCACAAGATGTCACAAAATAAATATTTTTTATCAATATGTTTATCAAACTAATAAAAAGGTGATGTAGTTCAGCTAACTCAATTAACTGAGTAATGCCAACTTAAACTTATTAGGCAATAAGCAAATTTCTAAGTTTACTCAAGTAGTGACTTCAGTCCTCTCAACTAAGATTACAACTGTACGAACACCATTCCAGCATCTATCCATAAAGTTATCCATACACAAGTTGGTAAAGGGGAATTTAGTATTTCCAATTCTGCTAACCACACAGAAAGGTCTCCTGGACACTGAGCACACAGTTCTCAATCATGGTAACAATGAACAAACATCATTCCCTATGTCGGTTGCAGCATCTGAGGGTGGGCAGTCACTCTCAGATGTTGGCTCGGACCCGTTGCCACCGTCGGGGCTCGTATCGCAAACCGAGTTGGATCCGGAGATGGCTGCCATGCTCGCTCCATGCATGCTCCCTTCGTCCGTAGTCAGACCCTTCCTTTCTCCGGGCAGGTGTGCCCTTGGAGCCGGTCTACAGGCATGCTGTGGTCTTCAAGGATGCCTCAGCCATGGGCTGGGGCACCACCCCAAACGGGCGTGCAGTTTCAGGCATTTGGACGGGGCCCCAACTACACTGGCACATCAACTGCCTCGAGCTGTGGATGGTGTATCTTGCTCTGGACCGCCTCAAGGGCGAGTAACAGGGCAAAGATGTTTTAGTCCGTAAAGACAATACAGCGACCGTTGTCTACATCAACCGTCAGGGTGGTGTATGCTCCCGTCGCATGTCACAGCTCGCCCGCCATCTCCGATTGTGGAGTCAGAAGCATCTGAGGTCCCTTCGTGCCATTCATATCCCGGGTGCTCGTGCGGTTGACAAGCTATCACGAGCTGTGAGCCCCGGCGAGTGGCGACTTCACCCTTGCGTGTTTCAGCTGATTTGGAGACGGTTCGGGGGCAGCACAGGTAGACCTGTTTGCGTCTCCAGAAACCTCCCACTGCCAGCTGTTTCATTCCCTGACCGAGGGTACCCTCGGCACAGATGCATTGGCACAAAGCTGGCCTCGGGGTCTTCGCAAGTACGCGTTTCCCCCAGTGAGCCTTCTTGCACAACCATTGTGCAAAGTCAGGGAAGACGAGGAGCGGGTCGTCCTTGTGGCCCCATATTGGCACACGAGGACGTGGTTCCCAGAGCTGGTGCTTCTCGCGACAGCCCCTCCCTGGCGAATTCCCCTGAGGAAGGATCTTCTTTCTCAGAGACGCGGCACAATATGGCACCTGCGCCCGGACCTGTGGAATCTCCACGTGTGGTCTTTGGACGGGACGCGGAGGTTTTGAGTGGTTTACCCATGCAGGTAGCGAACACTATTGCTTCGGCGCATGCACTGTCTACTAGACAGGCTCACGCACTGAAGTGGAACCTGTTAGTCAAGTGGTGTTCCTCTCAGCGAGAGAACCCCCAGGATTGCCCGATCGGTGTCATGCTTTCTTTTTTACAGGACCGGTTGGAGAGGAGGCTGTCCCCCTCCACCATTAAGGTCTATGCTGCGGCAATTTCCGCCTACCATGCCCCTATAGCAGGCCATCAGGTTTCTTAGGGGGGTGAGGAGGTTAAATCCAACCCGTCCCCCCTCCATACCCTCTTGAGATCTGTCCTTGGTGCTGAAGTCTCTCCAGGACGCACCCTTCGAGCCCTTGCAGTCAGTGCATGTCAAGTCTCTTTCTATGAAATCTTTGACTTTGCCTACTCGCATTGGCTTCGATAAAGAGGGTAGGGGACCTGAACATGTTCTCGGTCGACGAGTCGTGCCTACAGTTCAGGCCTGCTGACTCCAGTGTTACACTGAGACCCAGGCTTGGCTATGTGCCCAAAGTTCCCACCACTCCTTTCAGAGATCAGGTGGTGAGCCTGCAAGCACTGCCCCCAGAGAAGGCAGACCCAGCCTAAGCTTTGCTGTGTCCCGTCCGCGCTTTGCGACTGTACGTGGACCGAATGTGAAGCTTTAGAACCTCAGACCAGCTCTTCGTCTGTTACGGAGGACAGCAGAAGGGAAAGCTGTCTCCAAGCAGAGGCTGTCACACTGGATAGTGGACACCGTTTCCCTTGCGTATCAATCGCAAGACCTCCAGTGCCTGCTCAGGTTCCGGGCGCATGCCACTCGGAGCGTAGCATCTTCCTGGGCGCTGGCACGCGGCGCCTCGCTGACAGACATTTGTAGGGCTGCAGGCTGGGCGACACCTAATACGTTCACTAGGTTTTATAGTGTTTGTGTCGAACCAGTTTCCTCCTGTGTACTCACCTCTAGTAGGTAGAGACACTGGGAGCTCCAGGTTCTTGTGTCAGCTTGCCTTGCCACTATGGCGTTATATCGGTGCCATAAATCCCAAAAGATGTTTTGGTAGAGTTTGGTACCGCCCATGATAATCAGACGTGGTGGAGCATTTGATGTCAGCTTTGCAACAGATGAATTCTTGAAAACTTGTGTTGAGCTTTTTGGCATCCATATGAGCGACCCCTAGACAGGGGATCCCATGTGTGTAATGTCTGTGGAGCTAATTCAATCCCACATTTTTCCTTCAGCAGACTTTAAGTCTGCAGTCTCTGTATAGGTGTAGTCTCATTAGATAGCCACCCCAGAGATTTTTTGATATGCAGAAAGCCCTATGCGGTTATTCCATATCGTAATATGCCGTCTAAGAAACCTTTATGGGATGTGGCTTTCACAGTGTTCTCTGCTACCAACAGCGGGAATGCTCCCAGTGGTGCCTAGTGGTTACTGAGTTGGTTGGAACAGCAGTGACCGGCCTCCTCTGCATAGACCCAGGTTTCACTTTCGTAAAGGAGTGAAAGGTTCATGCACACAGCCTTCCGTGGCGTTTTGGTAGGGATTCCCAATTAGTCAGTCACGACGTGACATCATAGTGACCGACTGAAAGGGAACGTCTCGGTTACGGATGTAACCCTCGTTCCCTGAAGGAAGGGAACAGAGACGTCACGTCCCATCGCCACGGCAGCTGTACCGTTGCTGAGTCGGCCGGCCTTAGATGGCTTCTCAGGGAAAAACTACTGAATGCAGTCTGTTGCTGGCATTTATACCCACCTAGCGGGGTGGAGCCAGCATTATGCAAATACTGCATGCCAAAATTCATTGTCTCTTTTTCATACAAGCGAAGCTGATTGGTCTCTTGATGCAAGTTCCCAATTCGTCGGTCACGACGTGACGTCTCTGTTCCCTTCCTTCAGGGAACGAGGGTTACATCCGTAACTGAAAAGTTCTTTGAAAATTACTTTAAATTAGAGCCCTGCACGGGCTTAAAACTCCAGCCCTAACCCGGCCCTGACCCGACAATGCCTGCAATTTTTTCAGCCCGAACCTGACCCGAGACCAGTATCAATTACTTTTAAGCTCTCTCTCTCTCTGACGCGCGCGCTCTTTGATGCGCGCTCTCTCTCTCTCGGATGCGCGTTCTCAAACATAATAAGAGGTGAAGTATAGCTTTAGCCTACAGAAATGCTTATTGCTTTAATGTAGGGAGTTATAATAGCTCATTGTTCACAGTTCATATTTATGATCTTATAGTCCATTTGAAAATTTTTGTATGAACTGACTGTATTCTTCAGAAAGCAGTAAATAACTTCCCTTCCCTTACCTGTCGCTTTCAGTGTGCAATTAATAAATAAAAATTTGTATGACGTTAATTTTTAAAAGAGTGCGAGGTCCCTGCACCTCCTCCGCTAGCAACACAGAAATGGCAAAAAGTGCAATCGGCTAAACGAGCATTAAATATTAATATGACGTTGATTTTTTGTTTTTATTAATTTATAGTCACAGAACTTATCAACAAAACATCGATTAAAATTAAGAGACAAATTATATGAAACGAAATGTATTATAAGTAGCAAGAAAAACTTAAATTAAACTCGGAAATAATGTCTGACCCATTACAATTCTACCTTCAAATTGACCTTTACAACGCCCTATATGGCGTTTAAAATTACGGTCTATCTTTCGTATTAAGCTAACTAAATTTAAACAAAACATAAACAACATTACAACAATATTCAAACCCAACAATACTCAAACATAAATATAAAACAGACATTATCTATAAGGATACATAAAACAATCTGATATAGCGTTTATAATAGCTGGTTGGTAGATGTTTACTATTTTTGGCAAAACCTCCGTTGCAAACCTCCATTTACCTGAATAAAAATAATTTTTACTTTAAAAATGATGCGCTGTCACATTAACATGAGCTGTTCGTTTACATAAGACTCCATCTACGTTTATTTACACTGCAGCGCAACGTCTGAGTTCTCAAACTAAAACAGGGTCTGCAGCTTTTGCGAACAAATCCGTTTATGAGGGATGAAAGCGGTGGTGTGTAAATGAAAGGCGTAAACTTAGCAAAAGTAACGTTTTAAAGGACAAACGCATTAATGTAAACATAGCCTCAGATGCGCGCTGTCTCTGCTACACACGCAAACACACACACACAATGAGGAGAGACGCTAAAATAAGCCCGAGCCCGGTCTGTAAAAAAAACCGTCCCGAGCCCGGCCCAAATGGGCTTAGCCTGTCGGGCCCCGACGGGCAAGCAGGGCTCTACTCTAAATACAACATATAATTAACAACATAACAACATAAATAAAGCCAGCAAACCTTAAAACAGTCATCTTTTTTAATAAATAATAACCAAAGAAGTGAACATGTCGCAATGCATGCTGGGACCATTCAGACTATTGTTTTTTTATTGTTTGAATAGATTACTCAGTTTGGCAAGTTGGGTAAAGGAGTTGGACAAAAACTTACATATTTAAGTCCAGTCAACAAAATAATATTTGTTAGCCAGATGATTATGCTTATTTAATTCAGTAAACACATAATAATAAATTAAACCCCTTCAACAAAAAAATCTTTGTTCAATTTACTTCTTTGTTGAAATAACAATTTTGAAGTTGGAATTTTTACAGTGAATGATTATTATTATCAAGCAGCTTATTGGATTTTTTTAATTGTAGAAATGACTCAGTGGTGATACAAAAGATTCAGCTGGCCTGTGATTGGGTGGTGGGCAAACAACCAACAGCCCTTTGCTGGGAGAATTTCAGCTGCCAATGACCTTAGTAATAAAAAATTATGCTGCCTTGTTGCCAATCATGATGTGGGATCGTTTTTTTAACATCATGCCTTACATAGGTGAAAAATGGATGAAGACGGGTTCCCTTTCTCTTTAGTTCCAAAAGACTAGAGAGAGCAAGAAAAGAAATCTGTAAAAAAAAGACATTCACATTCTTCTGTACTGTAAATCGCCATTGCCCGATCACTAGCAGATTCAGGGAGAGCCCAGGAACTGAACTCAGCTTCACCACTACACTAATGCTTCATCCAACTATGTTGTATTATATACAATAATCTGTATTTCGTGTTACTGTGTATATTGTAATCCTGTCTCTTGTCTATACTCTATCTGTAGTGTAATACTGTGTATATGGTATTTACTATTTTCTGTTTGGTATATTTATTGTTTTAAATTTTGTCACACTCAACTGCTTTACTGCTACAGTTATTAAAAACGATTTTCACTCGTTGTATACCTGGTTCAAAGATGTGACTATAAACATGATTTGATTTGGTCTTATGATATGAACACATGTTAATTGTTTGAAGGTATGTATGTTTGCTGCACATTTTGCTAATCAAGGTCATGGGCGCAAATAAACCTAACAACAGTTGTCTGACAGTGAAATGTGTGACTTATAAAGTTTATTTGCCCTTTTACTCTCAAATGTTTGTGGTGTTTCCTTAATATAAATCTCAGAGAATATAAATATATATGAGCATATATAACTCAGATGTGTTTACACCGACATGAAATAATATTATGGCATAATTTTAGGTTTTACTAATCAGGTTAAAAAACTATATAGTATCTAATGAGAAATTAGTTTGAGCTTTTTCTCACTTATCATTATCCAGTTTATTATTATTCAGTATTTTAGAAAGTCATGCTGTTAATTGTCACAGAAATGTGCTGAGCATGCTTAAAAATTTTGAAAAATATTTTAAAAAGTTAAGGTAATGTTACATATGCCAACATATTGTGCATCAACAATAATAAACATTTTCTAGTTCAATCTCAGCCTTGCATTAACGTTAACAGCTAATTTGGGGGCGCTTGAGATCCAGTAAAACATAAAAGGCGGAGATTAGCAACAGGTCATCTAAATTCACAATTCAGATATCTATAAAGGAATTCCGCCTAGTCAAAGTATTAATTTAAGATATCTCTATTCAACTTATTCCGCCCCGCCCATTTTTAATTCTTCGCTCTTCCGCATTTTGTCAACCGACTTCCACTAACATGGCACAGCACATCCGGTAGCTAGTTTGATGGTTAGAAGATTGTTTGTAGTTTAGCAAAATTAAAATGTTATAATTTTATAAAAATTATATATATATGTATGTGTTTGTGCTTAAATATACATAATATTTACACAAAGCAGAAAACTCATATATTATGCAAAAAATTACTTTTATTTTGTATGAGATTAATCTAGATTAAAGGTGCAATTTGTAAGATATTTGCAGTAAAATATCCAAAAACCACTAGGCCAGTGTTATATATTTTGTCCAACTGATTACTATCAATATCTGTAATGTTTTCAACTACTTGTAAATCGTGAGAAAATTGCCATTCAAAACATTGACACGGGGCAGTGCAGTCTCCTGTCAATGATGTTAATATCCATGTGACCCTTTGTCACCGCCTTTACTGACGTAAAAAGCACATAAGTGTCGTGTACAAATGTGGAAGTATGAGTTAGCGCCTCTCGGGCTGCACACTTGTTTATGGACTAAGATTACTCTTTACCGTCTGCCGCTGGTTGTGTCAGCAAAGACAGCTCCCGTAAGTGTACGGGCCAACCAAACGACCCAAGAAGAGTTTGGAACAAGACGAGAAAAAGAATGAGGATTAATATGGGTGTTGCATTATCTGGATGGAGAGAGCTTCACGACAACATTTTACTAGACAGAGATGCTGATCTTGCTTGTGTTTAACGCGACGGGTGAGTTGTTTTAATCATATGCTATTATATTGATCACAAGATTAGTGTGTAGATTGTAATCAGTGCCTCTTCCCGAAAATGATATAATGCGCATCAAGTATTGTACAGCAATAAGACACTTACTAATAGAGTAGAGTTTGGTACTGTCCAGTCTATCATAATTTTACATCATAACCTCACAATAAGATTTGTACTGTCATAAAATTATGTGAAAAATAATTTTAGATTGTAAGTTTGTTCACTTAATTCTGTGCTGTGTTAAAACACGCATTAGGACTCATACTGTAACATCTATGACTAACAATTTCGTTTTAAACATCAAATATAACATTTTATATTGAAATAAAACGATGTCATCAAACGCAACATTTATAAGACTTAATTACCTTATCCGTCAACGTGATTTCTCGTTCGCGTCTGATTAATGGCCATTAGCGGTTGAGTCAAAGACTACAAATCCCATAATTCCACGCTGCTTCAGAGTTTCATTAATCAAGGTCATTTGTTGATATTGCCATTTTGGCGCCATCTAGTGGCGAATTTTACGTATTCCATCTTTAATCTATGCCCAGCACTACAAATAACGCTAATGCTGAATATGTTTTAAGTTGGGAGCACGAAGAACTTACATACAACGCCTGGATACACTCAAAAAAATTATTCAAGCCCTTCTTAGAAATGACACATTAAAATTGTGTTCAATTAATTTAAAATACCACATTAAGAGCAATAAGTATATATATATATATTAAATTATTCTAACACAAAATGAATATGTACTATAATTTATTAATTTCTTTTTAATTGCGTTAACACAATTAGTTTGAGTTTGTGTTCTGGAAAAGAATACCGTTTTTTTTATCTCAACCTAATTTTATCATGTTCAGTCCACTTAATCATTTTATGTTGGGACAACATGAATGATTTTTGTTGCTTTTACTAACTGGGCCGATCTGTATTTCCCAGCATGCTTTGCATGCAACTGCTTTTGGAGAGTAATTTTTTTAATTAAGTGTTATTTTATGCATTTTTAAGTAAAAAGAAAGATTTAATAGTGTTTAATGTTCGTTTATCTTATTGATTTAGAAGTGTTTGTGTTATATTTTTTTCAAATTGTTTGGTTACCATCGTGCAGAAGAGTGGCGCTTGTGGTTAAGTTGTGGATGTGACGTTTTACTCTCAATGAGCACTAACTGTGTTAATGCCTGTTTGGAGATCAGTCTCTTCTCACATGCTCATCCAACATATCATATGTTATTATTATTAGCATGCTAACATGTGCTCATGCTAATTTGTATGATATAAAACGTTTATATAAAATAGCTGAATTGAGTTATTCAGACTGCACTACATTGTTTTAATGAAACTACAATAAATTGAGTAATTCAAACTACACTAAATTGATTTATTCAGACTACACTAAATTGAGTTGAGGCAACTACACTTAATGGAGTACTGGCATCTACTTTAAATTGAGTTGGACGAACTCAATATATTTTAATTGTGTAAAGCAGTTTTTTATGATTTAGGGGTACACATTCATATTGGATGGAAATCATGCCAACAATTTAATTGAGTTAATCCAATGAATTATTTTTTTGAGTGTAGTCTCATAATGTCCCATCAGTCGTTATGTGGGTAGACGATATGAAGTGGCCGCAGAAGGTAACCTACAGTATTTTACTGCCTCGTCCTGTTAATGGAGCAGCATTAAAAATTATTAAAGTACTTATGCCTACCAATATTTACACAGTGTGTCGTGTACTTTTACACAGTGATTTCATCTTATTTAAAGCAAATGTGCACCCCAGCCAGTCCAATAACTCACCAATTTGTTTTCATTTGTAATGTACCATGATAGAATTTATTTGCGAACTTGCCAACCCTTATTCCTTCAAGTGAAATCTACAAAGCTCACATATGGTTTAAGAAATTCCTGACAGATAACATAAAGGTTTAAAGGAGCGGTGAATCAAACAATCAATTTTAACTTGATATTTTTGTTATATAAGAGGTCATCATACTTAAACATCCTGAAAGTTTCAAAACTGAATACTTCCATGCTACTGAAATATAACAGTTTTTGGCACCAAGCCAAGAAAATAGTCAAGTCAGGAATGTGTTGAAATATGTCGTCAGAGTAGAAGTGAAACACCTCCGCAAACCCAAATACAACGACCACATTTGTAGTCTCAGCAATCAGTAAACATGTCTTTAAAGATTGCCAAATGTAACCAAAATGAGTTTTAAATAAAAAAAATTCAAACAAACCATTTCTCCAGAGAGCCACTAATCCATGTTACAAAATAGCCTATTACTTATTGCTTTTGATGTTTTTGAATGTAAAAACCACGCGAACATCATAAGTAGACCTCAGAAAAAAGTATAAAACAATAAAACAAAGGAGGCTCGACAAATTTACTGCCCCTTTAATGCTACTTTCACTCTATTCAATGGACTCTATGCACGCTTAACTTCCACATGGACGTGGAAGTTAAGCACCCAGGCTGCTCATCAGTTTCCGGCACGGGAATAAATAAACAGTTTATTTATTTTAATGTATTTAGTTTGTTGTGTGTGTGGTTTATGTCAGAGGTGAGAAGCGGACCGCCCCTGTCGCGGGTCACGCTCCTCCTATTTCCACCCCGAGGAGGTCCCAAAACACCCCAATGACCGGACAGACAAAGAGAATAAAATGTAACAAGTTTTATTAAATACTAAAAACCCTTAGGGGGATTTAAATACTTACAAAAAGGGTTTCAGTCCTCTGGCCTTTGTCCCTTGGGCTCTCATAGCGGTGGGGGGGGCATTAAGGTACTCTGGGCTCTTGGCTTTGGGTGTACAGTGAAGTATACAGGAAGTACACTGGGCTCTTAGCAATAGGGCGTGCAGGTGAGTATACAGGGAGGTACACTAGCTCTTAGCTTTGGGCGTACAGGTGAGTATACAGGAAGTACACTGGGCTCTTAGCCCTGGGGCGTGCAGGTGAATATACAGGGAGGTACACTAGCTCTTAGCTTTGGGCGTACAGGTGAGTATACAGGGCGGTACACTAGCTCTCAGCTTTGGGCATTTCATACAGTGGCTTGCCACCACCAGGTGAGGAAAAGGGATCAGGAGTCACAAGCGGGCGTATATAGAAAAAGTGGTCGTCCACCAACTCTATTTCACGTTCTCTGACACAGCACAACACTGCAATTTTCAGGTGTACACACGTCAAGGAAAAGACTCACCCACTGCACTACACACTCACAGTGAATTAGGGTCAGCACACCACGTTGAACGGGAATTCGTCCTAAGTAAGCGAAGTAGCTGATGCAGCGGATGACCGAATAAAGACGTCACGACCACGACGTTGTAACACACTTCCTCCTCTCCTTCGCTGGTTTCGGCTCGCCCACCAATCCTTTCCACGGGTGGGGCCGCTTGCACACTGATCACACTCACAAGAAGCACACTGAGATACAACACTTGCAAGGTCAGTACTGACACGACGACAATTCAGTGTACTCACAGTTCCGTTGCTACTTAATCCTCTCCTCTGTCTTCCAGATGTCTGATGTATACGAGGCCGACAATACAACACTCCTTCGTTCCTGTCTCATTTCACTGTACTTCCGGTGACCCTTCAATGTTCACGATCTCTTCAAAATAAGTAGCATAGATCACACAACACTTCAACAAAGGTACTTTAATACTCAACTCTGTATTAAAGCCCAATCCTCGGTTTCACTTCGCCCAGTCCACAATATACACAATGAATATGTCTCTACAAACACCTCAACCGCTCCGTCTCACCCACAACATTGACCGGAATAAACTTCAACTCCAATTGACTTCACACTTCCTTGAAGGCTACGTCGCTTTGGCCATTGGCCTCGTCCTCCAAACACTCGTTTGCAGTTTCCAGTTTCAGCGTCGTTTTCAGTGTGCGGGCTTCCCCTCACCTGCCCCTTTCCTTAGGGAACCCAGCGGGCGCCCAGCGCGAACTCACGGTGCCAACTCCACCTCCTATTCTTCTCCAGATGCCTCATTTATGTGCTTCCTCTTCAACAAATTGCCCAATCACAAATCGCCACACTCGTCTACACACCTGTTCTCAATAAAACCCAAATTTGGGTTGCCCGGAGTTACCGGAAGTGACTGGTGTTTCATGGACCGTCGTCTGGGCGGAACTATTCTTCGCCATTTTTGGTTCCGCCACCTTAAGTCACTCCGTGACATTTACTTTTATCTTAAGTTATTCTTGTTGTCATTGATATTCATTTTCTATTTGTCTTTTGCATTTGTTATTAATAAAGCATACATAAATACGCAAAATACAAGTTTTACCATTCTAACTTTAGCTTGTATATAACCAAATGTGGCAAGACGAGGGCAACAGCCTTGTGACAAAAGCAAAGATTTTGCATAAAAACTTCGACTACCCCACTACTGAAGAGCCAATCCAAACCAGTGGGATGTGGGACTTATCCTTTCTGAAGTGTACTAGCTCCTATTTCAAAGCGTTCCAGGCAATTGAAGTGGAAGATAAACAGAAAACATGGACGACTGCTGTGCTAAGCTTCATGCTAATAGATAATAATGACAATTTCATGCCATAATATAAAAAACAAAAGTTATTAAAAGACAAAAAAGTTGTGTTCATATTACCGTGTCTAAAACAACCCAACAAGCAGAGAAGTACAGTTTATAGCCTATTCGTTGAAGCTTTACCCCTCACGATGCGAGACTCCATGGGCTCCAACCTAATTTTGCGAAGTCGGGGTAGGTCGAACTCCCCCGAGTTCACCGGTAGGAGGTCCCACTTCGACATGCATTCCAGTGCACTTTTCTAAGTTGGAGGTTGGAGGTAGGATAAGTCCCACGTCCCACTGGTTTGGATGAGCTCTAGAACGCTGCATTATGCTGCCTTAACGTGCCATGGTAATTATGGTAAATAGCAAAGCCGAAGTGGAAAATGCACATGAACCCACCCTCATGTGGTATTTTCAACTGTGCAACTCGTACAATATTTTGATGCACGAGTTGCTGAGATGAGATAACCTTTGACCTTTTCAAATTGGCGGAGAGCAACAGAAGAGTCGTGAATGATAAGCATTGTACACTACTAAACGTTTTTTGCTACTGTTAGCGCATAGTTTTTGTAGCCTATACAATGTTCTCAGGAACTAGCTGCATGCTGCATTATTGTTCATATGACCCAAAGACAGGCTCATAGAAGCAGGTGATTGTTCACTAAGACAAAAAAATAAAAAATAAATAAACACTCGATGCACTTAAATCAGAACTAATGGAGAGCTGCTCGTTTCTCACACTCCAGAGAGCAAACCACAGCTCTGTTATGGTTACGTTAAAAGTCGAGCTTAAACTTTAGGCCCACAGCAGAACCTGACCATGTACAGTCCAGTATACAGCGGTGAAGATAATGGTGTTGCTACAGTACAGCGGTGTGACACAGCAGCGCAAGAATAAAAAACGCAGCAACAAGAGGAGACACGCCGTAGGGAGAATCAGAACCGTGATATCATCCCAGACAAATTAACTTTTTACAGGCACAGGTTAACCAACATCAGGTCAACTACAGCCAACAGAGGGTTAGTCATGCTGGTGGTCATCAGCATACCAGCACTAGCATCCCATGCTGGTCATACCAGCAAGACCAGCATATGTTGTGTGACCACCAGCTAAACCAGCACCCAACCAGCATGGGAATTATGCAGGAACTGTAATTGTATACAGTAACTGTTATAGTAAACCTGTCAGTATCATAAAATGATATATTGTATAGATCCATAAATCAAAGGGCACTACCTACCTATGGGTGTTAACACTATAAACAACTGCATTTATACAATGTCTCTTCAGGACTTTGAGATAAGAGAGTGAAACAAGTCAGCCTCGAGTAAATCAGAAGAGCGGTGTCACCATGAACAGACCTGTGTTGACCAGCGTTACCATCATCCTGCTAATAGGTATTTAATCGATTTTGGATTAATAAATGCTTAAAAACGATACTTTTAGTTGTTATGTTACCTAATGCATTTACTAATGTTAACAAATACAAACTTACTGTAGCGTTACAAATTTAAATTTGTTATGAAAACTTATAATGCATGCAATAGTTTTAGACTTTGACTTTTAGCACACACAGATGGACTTCTCTTCTTGTAGGCTATACTAGCTAAAGGCTTTTTATGTTGTGTATCAGTTTAATGAAATAATTAAAGAAATTAATCTAGCATGTCCCTTGAATATGATGACTAACATTAAGATTCTCTAACGCACTTGATCCCTCATTGAATTATGTCTGGTCAACAGAGCTGCACTAAGTCAATTTTATTGAGTACTCTAAGTACACGTGTTGAGTATCTGTACTTTACTTGAGTGTTATTTTTTTCAGGAAACTTATTACTTTAACTTTTCTACATTTGAAAGGCAAATACTCTATAACAGAGGCGTCATGCCCATTCAAACTGAGGGGGCACCCCTTGGTTTTTTTCAGCCAAATGGATTTTGCATGCAACCTCAAAATCAAAGCGTCCATTAATCTGTTATTTGACTTTTAATCTGTTTAATATGCACAATATTATCAATTCTGCGCTGCATCCTTGTCAACTTTTCGAAGATTTTCGCTGTTTTGATCGCATTACATTACTTTATTCTGGTGGTAGGCGCTGCAGACAGCGCAGTCGCAGACGTCATCAGCGTCTGAGCATGCTCACAGGCTCTTTGCTGTTGCATTTTGCTATCTGAGGAATTAAAACGTGTAAGAAATGCTCACAACATTTCCAAACCCCAGTACGGTAATGTGCAGTTAACATCCTTTGTGTAGAATATGTTTGGTTTAAAATGTGACAGTCTCTACATTTTATTAGTAAAGATTTCTAGATTCAACTTGGTTCAACGCTGAAGTTCGCCAGAGTTCACGGGGGCGCGGAATGACACATGTTCACATATGAGGTAAAATTTGATGCAATAATCCGTTCCTCTAAACATTTTATCTACAAATTTTTGTAGATCACGTGGCTATAGCTTATGTCATTTTTGTTGTTTATATACTTTATGGATTTAAAATGACATGCCGTTTTAGATGTAAATATGATACCAATATGTAATTGTTCCGATTGAATAGTATTTGATATGAAAGTTAGTCAACACTTTTATTTTGGAGGTTTTTGCATGAAAACAGGGGTGTTCAGATTGTTAGAAATGTTAGTGCCATGGAAAAGACTGAAAGCTCTATAATATTTCGTTTGATGTCTGTGTATGCACAAATTTCTGTGAGCTGTGCTCACTGTGCCCCCTTAAAAAATGGTGCATGACGCCCCTGCTCTACTAACGTTACATTTCTATCAAGGTCACTAAAGAAAAAGTAGTTAGTTAGAGGATTTTTTTATTTTCTGAAACCTGCTTAGTTTTTACAGAAGACAGACACTCTATCAGTAGCCTAATTCCTCTTATAGGTCATGTGTCGTGAAGTTTAGCGATTTACCATCATTTTTTTGAACACTGATCAACTGCCCCCAGTCATTGCAAAATGGGCGTACATCCATAGCCATAATAAAGAGTATGTCAGGCAAATTATTTTTGTGTGTATTTGGTCACCTATTTGCCACATCTTTGCAGATCACCAATGTATTTGTAATGATGTTTGTTAACACGGAATGGTGGGGGGTTGTAGTACTGTTAAATAGAAAAAGTAAGATAATCATAGCTATTTTTGTGACTATCGTTATTTATTTTTTATAGGATTTGTAACATTCTAAAAGTTCCATAGATAACCGGTCATGATTTATTTACTTGGTTGCTGCAGAGCCATAAGGTACTACTACAACAATGCAACAAAAAATGTGTTGACATTTATGTTATACTTGTTTTGATATTTAAGTACTTTTAATAACAAGTACTTATTTACTTTTAGTTAAGTAATAAAAACGTTACTTGTAATGGAGTAATATTTGATCAGTAGTATACTGTACTTTGTCATTCAAGTAGGAAGTTGTGTACTTTGTCCACCTCTGCAAGTCAATAGCTTTTATTAAGGCCCTTATCGTACTTACTGTATGGGGCGGTTTTACCAAATAGATCTTAGTTATATTAGGACATTAAAGTAGTATAAACATATAGGCCTACCTTACAAAAACAATAATAGTGTGCATCTTGAGAAAACCAATGGTACTGATACAGTATATATTAAGATATACCATATGAAAGAAGTTTTTAAATTAAGGAAGCTGACACATTCATTTAAGTCTGGGACTAGGATAAACCCTGTCCAGGAAATCGTTGTGTAAATATAAAAGAAAAACAAAAGAAACATTAATCTCAGACATTAAACAAAGACATATGCAATATTTTTAAGGAGGTAATTTAAAAATGTTATGTTGGGTTGAGTCCATGATGAAAATGTTGGTGAAAGAAACACTTAAATAGACTATAAATTAGGCTTCTTCCTTGTCATGATGCATATGTGTCATAATCACACATATTTTAAAAGGTACTGTGACCAGAACCATAACCAAAAAAAGAAAGTAATAAACAAGGAATATGAATGTCTTTAAAAAAACACTCTTCTCACTGTTATCTTCTCAGGATATAGCTGGGCTGAAAATATCTTGGACCCAGGGCCTGTATATAGAGGCACAGGGGACGAGGTGCAGTTCTACACCATCTTTATTCCTCCTCTGCCGGATTTTGCTCAGCTCAGATGGAGCTTTGAGAACTTGAACGTCATAACATGGATCCCTCCAAACATTGAAAATGTGGGTTCAGAATATAGAGGCAGAGTGACTTTGAACAAAACCACTGGGGATCTGACATTACAAAAGTTAAAGCTGACTGACTCTGGAGGGTATACTTTGACTGTGTTTCCAGTTGATGGGTCACAATCGCTGTATGGAAGGACTGTATTGGAGGTGTTTGGTGAGTAATATTTCTCCACTGAACCATTGTTTAAAATAAACGTGTAATCCATTGAATTAAACCGAGCCATAATTTTACACCAGGAAGTCTGTCATTCACAGTAAGCCTGCGTAGAAAATCTATTTAAAGTCTGTCCTATCACAAAATGTGATTTTTTTTGTACTTAAAGGGACCCTTTTTTTTTTAAAATAGATTTTCCATCTCCCCTAGAGTTAAACAACTGATTTTTATCTTTTTTGGAATCCATTCAGCCGATCTCCGGTCTGGCGGTATCACTTTTAGCATAGCTTAGCACAATCCACTGATTAGACCATTAGCATCGCATATTGAGTTTCAATATTTTTCCTATTTAAAACTTGACTCCTTGTAGTTACATCGTGTACTAAGAATGAAAGGAAATTAAAAGTTGCTATTTTCTAGGCCGATGGCTAGGACCTATACTTTCATTTTGGAGTAATAATCACCCTGCTCCTACACACCTGTCTGTTATCGGCTGCATCCGAAAACTCTAAATTGCTGCCCTAACCCTAAACACCTTGATTAGCTGCTGTGTTTAATTGATAATGGGTAATGAGCACCTGTGATGATTGGTTTTTGCTTACACCGTTTATGGGCTTTCCCTGATAAAAGAAAAGCGTTTTACGTGTTTACATGACCCCACGTGTTATCAGTTTATTATCGCCATGTAAACGCACTCATTGTCAATACTTTTGGCCACTATTGTACAGAGCAATCGAGTCACTAAATTAGACATTGATATATCATCAGGAGCTGTAGACATGTACTTTTGTGTTGCCTGTGTCTGCTTTTTTTTAAAGACATATGACCAAATTGACTTATGACCATTTATGAATGACCACGGTTTTGACTACAGTACAAAATGTTTTTAACTGTTCTGCTTTAGGGACAGTGTTGTCCCCTTATCTTGGATAGCCTGCAGGAAGTAAATATCCCTGGTAACTACTCTGAAATAATAATCAAAATCTGTCTTTCTGTCTGTATAGGTACTGCATGTAAATGCATATTGTTCAACATATCATTCAACAAAGAAATAGTTTACCCCTTTAATGAATGAGATGTTCATCATTTATTCACCCTCATGACATTCCAAAGCTAATAACTTAAAGAAAAGATATTGTGAATAACACTGGTAACCAAATAAACATTGGCCCGGGCCCCCATTAACTTATGTTGTATACATGGGTTGCCTGTTTACAAACATTACAGGGTGCGCGCGCATCCGGGAGGCAGAAAGCCAGATTGGTGAGCTGTTCTGCTACTGCAACAAAATTATTGGAGCTTTCTTTAATGTTACACATAAATAAAACTAGATTTTAGTTCTAGTTAGGATCTTTTCTTTCTGTCTGTCATTTTTCAGTGTTACTGTGATACATGTATGAATTATCATGTTAGGCTAGTAAGGTAATAGCCGTATCTACTGGTATGTTAAACATCAGCACCCAGCACTGGCTTAAACAACTCCTTGCCCGCTACTAGCCTACAACACAAGGCACGTCTCTTCTTTCTGCCTCTCGGTTGCGTGCACAAGCAGTGATGATGTTGCCGAGAAATCCATGTATGGACACTTGAGACAAAACTGCTGAGACAGCAGAATATTTTCTTCTGTGCTCCACAGAAGAAAGTTATACAGGTGACATCACGATGAATAAACAATTACAGAATTGTATTTTTGGGTGAACTATTCTTTCAAGTATTAATTTTAAGTATACTTAAAAGTATTGTTGCTATAAAATGGAATTTGTTTAGACATACAGGTATGTGTTACCTTAAGTTGTTCAGCTTGTTGAGTGCTGTTATTTTTTAAACCCTAAGATGAACATCATAGCAACACCCAGAATACTCTAGCAACCGGTTAACAATGGGCTTAAAAAACTCAGAAGCATCGAAATAAATATTTTACACTTTGAGTATATTATTAGAAGCTGTTGCTATTAGTTTCAACTTATAATAAGCATTAATCTCAAAATCCACTTCATGTTTCTTATTTTTTTAGATCCAGTGACTAATGTATCGATCACGGGTCCAAGCATCACTCTTATTGAGGATGAAACCTCAGCTAACTTCAACTGTGATGGAAAAGGTAGCATCACTACTACTGAGTGGTTGAAGGATGGACAACGTCTATCTGAAAGCGACCGCATCATCTTCTCAGCTGATAACAGATCAGTGTTAATCAATCCAGTGAGCAGATCAGACAGTGGGGAATACATTTGCAACCTCAGCAATCCTATCATACATGATCAGGCTAATTACAGCATTACTGTATTCTGTGAGTATTCAATATGTTATGTTAAAGTTGGTCTATAAGATATTTTGTATAATGTTGTCCTTCACACTCAGATAAAGTTATAAAAGCTGTCACTGGGGCAGTAACCTTTCAAAAAGTACACATTTGTACCTACATATTAGTACATCAAAGGTACATGTTAACACCAAAAGTTTGCATACACTGTCAGAAAAAAAAGGTACAAAGTTGTTCCTTTTTCTGTCGCTGGGGTGTAAAAGGTACCTTTTTGTACCTTTATGGGTATAAAACACATTGAAATGTTGTACCTTATGGGGTACAATATTATACTTTAAGGACCTGTTGTGTACCTTAAGGAACAATTTTGTACCAGTTAAATTTTAGGGGTAAAACAGTTAACTGTACCTTTAAGGGTACAAAATAGATCCTTAAGGAACAGTAATGTATCCCAAAAGGTACAACATTGTATTATGTTTATATAACTGTAAAGGTACAAGATGGTACCTTGGGGTACCACCCCAGCGACAAAAAAGGTACAGTTTTGTACTTTTTTTCTGACAGTGTAGGACCTATTTATTTGTTGAATTCCATTACAAACACAAATGCTCATAATACAAAAACAAAAAAACATTAAGAATTTAGCATATTAGAGACATATTAAAAGTTATATAATCTGGGCATTTAATGGGTACATTTTAGATGTAATGTAATACAAAATTAATGTAATAATGTGTGATTTATCATTGATGGTATTATTTTGTGTAATAGATGGGCCTGATGTGGACATACTTGGTGCAGAGATATTGGATGAAGGCTCAGACATCCTTCTGTACTGCTTAGTGTCGTCTGCACCTCCAGCTCCTCTCACATGGACAGTAAATTATAAGAATGGTGAGAACGTTGAGAATGCTGGGAATTCAGCTTTATACATGCAAATGAATGGTAGATTGAACCACAACGGTATCTACACCTGCGCAGCCTCAAACAACATCACTGGAAAAATAAGATCTAAAAAACACATCCTCACAGTAAGAGGTAACTCAACTTTTACCAGTATCTTATTTAAAACTTGAACAGTGAAACATATTGTCTCAAACTGAAACAACAGACAATGAATACACACACGCACACACACACACACACACACACACACACACACACACACACACACACACACAGTTTCATTAAGTTTCATTAAACACACATTTTTAAGGGAAATGATCCCTGGTGAAAAACAAATATACTTTATTGTATTTCAAGTATATTTAACTTTGCAATAGTACATTACAAATATACTTACAAAGGAATGTACTTTCTTTAAACATATTTAAAGTATGCTTACAACATATTTGCGAGTATTTTTTACAATTAAACTTTTAACATACTTCAAAATAATTATACTTTAGTATATTTTCTAAAAGTATACTTTAGAAAAATATACTTAAAGTTAAAGTTTTGTGCAATTTTTAAAGTATACTAAATTTAAACTTATTTTAAAATGTATTTTAGGTATACTTTATCGGTATGCTTAAAGTTATCATTATAATAATGCACTGACAGTATATTTCTAAAATACATTATTTAGTATTCTTTAGAAACAGTATATTTTAAGTACATTTTGATATGTATATGGGGTGTACAAATGTATATTATTTTATGGAGAAATAACGTGGGCTTAAAATTACGAGAGAGCAGAATGTTCAGTTACATTTTATATTGTAGATGTATACATTTGTAATATACTATTAACATAATAAGGTACACTTTAACTTCACTATAGTCAAGCATTGGATAAATCAATTAACTGTGTTTTACCACAAAATAACCATGGTTTTGCTAATAATAATCAATATACCAAAAAAAAAAATAAATACTAAACTTTTACCACAAAAAAAACATTCCTTTTCGTAAGGGGAATATGAGTGTTTGTTTTTTTGTAGTTTTTGAGTCAATTGCATACCGCTTTTAGCTGTACACATTAATTAACTTAAACCGTTTTCGTAAATGCATTTCAGAGAAAAGTGAATTCTGAGATTTGAATAATGCATCTGACGTGTGTGATGACGTCACGACGCACGTATTTTGATTTTTACCAGTCGTTCAAGACGGACGGATTCAGTCCCAAGGTACGTTAAAATATCTTAAAATGAATTATATTTGATTATCGTTTGACCATTCTGAAGTTTATCAGTAGACTATCATATTTCGAATGCGAAAAGTTGTCAATAACGCGGTGTCTAACTCGCTATTAGTGATAAGCTGCTGTGTAGCTTAGCTTAGCTTAGCTTATAGCTAATGTTAAAGGTTTGAAAGATAGCACTGTTAGGCTGTTATATCGAATTAGTACACCCGATTGTTTTGTTAAATATATGTATTGGTGTGTATGTTAATGAAAAAGGTAGTGTCAGAAAATCTGTTTTTTAAATGTAGCGTGAAAGTTAACCATTTATTGACTGTTTCGAGGTTGTAAGGCTTTTACCTAACTGTATTTAGTATTAATGATGCTGCATTCTTTCCTTAGAAGCTAAAGTTTTTCAAAGACATTTGTAGGGAGGACTTTGCAGCTAATGGTAAGTCATTTTAAACTCTTAAGATATAATAATTCATTCGTAGTAGTAAATCAAGCTTCAGTTTAGATAACGTTATACATATTGAGGCGGTTTCCCGGACAGTGATTAGACTACTCCTAGACTAAAATAAATGTAAGAGCTGTCCAAACTGAAAACAACTTGCACTGACATATCTTAAAATACACCAGTGTCCTTTGTTTTGCCTCAAAATGCACACAGGTAATGTTTTTATTAAGGCATGTTTTTTGAAACTAGTTATATTTCTTTATTAAACTAAGGCCTAGTCCTGTTTTAAGCTAATCCCTTTCCAGGAAACCACCCAATTGTCTGCTTGTTGCATTTTCTTTCTGACAAGTTTTACATTTAAATTTAATACAATAAAATCTTTCTTTAGGAGCTGAAGTATTTTATGTAAGGAGGATTTTGCAGCCCATATAGGCAAGTCATTATAATGAAAACTCTTAGGGGTGGTTTCCCAGACAGGGATTAGATTTATCCAGGACTAGACCTTAGTTTAATTAGGATAGTTTTAACAAACATGCCTTACTAAAAACATTACTTATGTGCTTTACGATGTAAAACAAAGGGCACTGATGTATTTTAAGATATGTCAGAGCAAGTTGTTTTCAGTTTGGACAGCTCTTACATTTATTTTAGTCTAGGACTAGTCTAATTCCTGTCTGGGAAAACCGCCCCTTAATATATATGATGACATTTAAGTCAAGCTCTAGTTTAGGTAAAAATATATCTGCTATACAATCTCTGCCAGTAAACTATAGATTTAATACAGTTATTCTTAAATTAATGTAATGTTTTAATATTAAACACTTTTTAATTGAGCTTATTGTCTCTCTTTTTCAGATTTCCTTAGGCTGAACCAAAACCTGCCAGACTAAAGTTGATTTGGGAGAGAAAGACGTTGTAAACTCACTCATCTTGACATTCTTCAATGAGTAATTGTTCAATTTTTAGGCAAATACTGTACACTTTGAATGGTGTGAATAAAACTATATTTTAAATATATTTAAAATGAATTGTTTTTGACTGTTTTAATCAGCTTTTATTTATTTGGAAAAAAATATTTTGGTTATGTTACCAGCTAAAGTAATCTATTCACAAAATAGCACTCTTTCAGTTAACTAATTATTAACGCACTTGAAGTATACTCATTACTAATCTAGCTGCAGGTATGTAAAAGTATACAAAATGTAATGTACTTGGCATATTCATTTTTCACCAGTGCAGTTTTTAGAGTTTTGGATTGGCCAAAAATATATAGAATGTACGCAAACAGTCTATTTAAGGTATACTGATTGTATGTTTGCAAGACACTCATAATACATTTGCAATGTACTCCTAACATAACTAAAACACACTCTAAATCCACTTATCAAGCATGAATTTAGCACAAAAACAGTCATGTACTTAAATTGTACTAAATACACTTAAAGTTGTTCCACTTTAGCACACAAAAGTACACTAAATACACTTAAAGTTGTACTTTGTTACAATTAATATACAACTAAAATATATTAAGTACAAAATTAGTTGTTCCAAAATAGCACTCTTTAAATAAACTAATCAATAGCACACTTTAAGTATACTGGTCATTAGTGTGACTGCAAGTATACTTAAGTATATCAAAATTAAATATATTTAGCATACTATTTTTTCACCAGGGATACTAGTAAGTGTGCTTTAGTTTTCCAAATAATTTGGACTCCTGAATATTATGTGTCTGTGTACTGTAGGTACCTCTGGGCTGACTCCTGGAGATATAGCAGCCATCGTATTGGGAGTTATAATAGTAGTGCTGTTGGCAGTTAGTATTTATTTTTATTTTGGGTGAGTTATTAAATAAGCATGTTGTCATATATTGCCTAAGGCACTGCAATATACTGTATTTGTAGAATAAATGGTGATAAAAACTAAATGTAACCTTATAACTGGGACATGTAAATGTGTCAGTATTCAATTATTTGAAAGCTATAAATATAAGAAAATGAAAGAAGAAAACAATTACTTATGTATGTTTCAGAAAATTCAAAGGCTTTAGAAGAAATGCACAAAAACAAAGTAAGTCTGAACTTCAGATGCTGCTAACATGATAAACAATCAGCATCCAGAGTAAAACATGTTTGACAGTGATATAAAAATATTATGGTTATTTTGATCGGTACAGATGAGGATAATATGAAGAATCAGGACAGACAGATTCCCGAAAAACCCAAAGTGGAGGAGACTCCTATGGAAACAATATATCAAAACTCAGATTATGGGGAGTTTGGTAAGTGAAATAACAAAATGACAACAAAAAGGTGTGTATCTGCTTCTTATAGTGATTTATAACCTCATTTAATGGTTTGTTAAATCTTCTCATTACCAGATGAACAACGTAATGTAAATAAAGACCAGCTGTACCACCTAAACCAGTAAGTTAAAAAAAAGGATTTTGTTTTTAAATGAATACTACAATGCACTTCAATGTTGATATATTTTTACTTTTTACTGTTTAGTGACTCAACAACTATACCTGAATAAATGAAGAGTCAAATCAATCCTTGCACTGCAGAGGTGGCACAGAAGCTGCATCTGAAGACTGCGTCATTGACTTTTAATGCAGCACAGAGGGACACAAATGCATTTACAAATTACAAGTGCATGAAAATGGTATAAGTGGACGCAGCTTTTGAACTGGGATGCATCCAGGATGTAACATTGGTCGGACTACACCTTTACTTGCTGGAATAAGTATATTACATACTGTTACAGCTTTTAAAAGTAACTGGACTGACAAGCTACAGAAAAATGTAGTTAAGTTAGTAGTGTCACTACTGATCAGATGATCTCTAACTACTACTGATGAGAGTCCAGTGTATAGTTTTTGTGTGTTTTATTAGTTTTTGCAATTCATCCATGACTCCCAGCATGCATTGTAGCATTAATAAATTATGCAGATAAACTGATGTACTACATTTTCTTTATTTGTATTTATTATTGCTGTTATAGATTCTGTTAAGTGGTTTTGTGATGTTGAGAGTTCTGTTTATCTACTATAAATATTTCTTGATTGTCACTATTGTTGAGAATTAAACAGAGATTTTTATGTTTTAATGTCTCACTTAAGCTGTAGTTTAAAGGTTACGTTCTTTCTGATCCTATTTTTAAACCCTAGTTAGTGTATAATGTTGCTATAATACAATAAATAATACCTGTAAACTGATAAAGCCCAAAGATCACTGCCTGGCAATATATATTAGTCAACATTTGAAGTAGATCAAAACCTTTCCTAAAAGTTGTCTTAAAACCAATACCCAATACACGTTCTTGTCTTAGGACAACTTTGATGAACAATTTTGATCCACTTCAAATGTTGACTAGTATATTTTCTTTAACAGAATTCGCTTTTCAAAGCCTACAGCCAATGGCCAGTTTGGACTACAGCCCTATACATCCTGCTTAAATGATGTCAGTAGAATATTTTTTTGATTAAACTCTGCCCACAGGAATATGTCAGACGCCAGCTTTGGCTAAAACAGCTAAGCTAAGCTGCTGCCGAATAACAACACACTAAACAAACTACACAATCAGAACTCATTACGTATTTCTGAAGGAGGGACTTCATAGAACAAGGAAGACATCAGCCCGTTTTGAGGACAGTGAAGACAGCGCTATACAGATAAGTAAATTGTGTGAAAAATACCGTGTTTTTTTACACGTGAAACATGAACACATTTTATATTGCGCACTGTAAACACAATCAAAGCTTCAAAAACACAGAAAGAACAGGAGCTTTAAATAAAAAATGTATGTGCATACATGTGTTTAAATTAATTCAGAATATCAGATTTAATTTCGGTTTGATTTTTTTGCTAACCAAGGGACTTATTGCCATTTACAATGGAAATAATTCCAATCTTATCTGCGTTCAGCCCCCCTTAACCAGCACTGGCCTCGGCTTTAAGGTGCAGTGTGTAATTTTTAGAAGGATCTTTTGACAGAAATGCAAAATAATATATAAGACTATATTATCAGGGGTGAATAAAGACCTTTTATAATGAACCGTTATGCGTTTATTACCTTAGAATGAGACGTTTTTATCTACATACCCTTACATGAAAGTCGCTATTTTGGGCCGCCATGTTTCTACAGAAGCCCTTAATGGACAAACGTTTACTACTAAGTTGTCTCCCCGATGATGACATGTTTGTCGGAGGTGGCTACAGTAGCTTCTCTATGTGTTTCAAAAGTGAAGGGTGAGCAGTGGACTGAGCCATTGGTTGCAATTCACAACCTCACCACTAGATGCCGCTAAAATTTACACACTGCACCTTTAATTAATAAGGAGTAATAACATAGCACAGCGAATGAATTAACGATACTTGCGTTGGCTTTTGAGACGTGTGTGTGTGCGTAAGAGTATGAGGTAGAGAGTTCCAATGGGTTCATGGTCACGTGACAGAGTCCTTGAAGTTGTTCCGTTGCATGGTTCGTTCCTAGCATTATTCCGTTGATCGGATTAATCTGTGGAGATGGTTGAAGTTTGTCCGAGTGAGTAGGCTGTTTCTCAATATGCGTTCTTCAGCGATCTTGCATCCTTGTGTTTTCTCATTCTACATCATCATTAACAGTCGAAGTTCAATTCCAATTCTCAAAACACAAGTACAGAGGACGCATAAAAATACCCGGATGTTTTCTTGATATCGAGGATGCATCGAGTGCAGACTTGCACGCTGAAATCTCGGGAGGTCAGGTGAACAACAAGAAGATTGCACACATCTCAATTCTCACAAGTGCGTTCTTTGTTCTCGCGACCTTCTGAGTTCGTTCTTCCGAGGTCACCTCGCATGACCAATCTCCACAAGACCACAAGTCTGTTCTTTGGATTCTTGGAATTGAGAAACAGCCAATAGTGCCAGAAAAACTGTCCCAAGAGGGGGAGAGGGCCCACAGCGAGCTGTGAGCTTGGCTGGGTGCACGGCTGGTGTCGAACTGTGAACTGTATGAAGATGAGCTGGGGACAGAGATGGGAATAAATACATGGAAATGTATTTCAAATACAAATACAAAATACTGTGTCGAAAAATCTATTTAAAAACAAATACAAAATACTGTGTCAAAAAATTTATTTAAATACAAATACAGTATTTTGTATTTTGAAAATACACAAAATACATGTGAAACTGGTGATTCAGTGCAAGTTTCCCTATTAGGCTGAAATCTATCTGGGTCTATTTCTGAATGCCAAAAAGCATTTAGATGTGTGCAACTGCTTAGAAACTTTCGTTTTATTTTAGCTCTTGCTTTCCCCTGCCCTGTAGGAAATAAAAAACTAGAAAAAACCTTGGTAACACTTTACGTGTCATGAACATGAAGAAGATTTTATGCACATTTAGGACAACTGCCATTAAGTGTCATTTACTCAATTATGTAATTTTTAATGCAAAACATGACATTGTTTGAGACATAAACCAATACAACACAACTTGTTATAAATCATAAACAATAATTATCAAACTTAAGAAACTAAAGAAAAGCTGTTGATTGAGCATCAAGACAACACTTTGTTTAATGCAGAGATTTTGTTTCAATAATAATTTGGATTAATATTAAATGAGTTTGATATCAGTTATAATAACATGATGCATATTATTGATTAGAAAATAAAAAGCAGATATTTAGAGACTACACAAGACATGGGTCGAAACACACATCAAATAATAATTTCAATAAATGTGAATTATAAGACATACTAAGGTAAAGCAAACATCACTATAGTGTTAAAAAACAGTGATACAGCAATAGAAATGGTCATGCAGTACAAGGTTATATAAAATTTAAACTGCTTATTGTCTCTGCTTTTACTAAGTTGTTATACAGGCGATTGTTTCAGGCTACATTGTTTGGTACCTTTCAATGATAGCAAGCATTGCATTGTTAAATTAACTCTGGTTATACAGTCAAGTTTGTGATCGTGGGCCAGCATAAAAAGAACAGCCGCTACAAGGACTCTGTGCGACTCTGGCAACCGATTGAACGAGTGCAATATTAAATAGTCAGATAAAATCATTTAGTGTTTAAACAGAATGGCGCCAGGAAGCGCCCTTGAACTCCACCATTGGGTTAACAGGGTTTTTTACACCTGAAAGACCCTGATAGAGGACGTGATTCTTTGCTATTTTGAATGCTGCCTCCATCACATCTTCCATCACCTTCATCACAGGTTCCCAGACGATGAAACGTTCAGTTTGTTTTTCCAATACAGTCACTCTTCCACTTAGAACACTTAAAAGGAACACAGCTTGCCTAACATTTTTTTGAATTTCAGCTATTACTTCTAGATGCTGCTTGAGCCATTCGATCTCCTCTTGAATCTTATTCAGATCTTCATTTGTTTTCTCAATCTTATTCTGTAATTCAGAGATTCTGGACTGATAATCAGACACCTTACTGGTATATTCTCTCAACTGAGATTCAGCCTTTGTTATCTCCTCCTCACCAGCCCTGATGCTTTTTTTGGCATAATTCCTTCTACATAATCCTTCACATATCATTATTTTACCTAAAGGAAAATTAAAATTAGGTCATATTTTTACACGTTCAGTAGTGTTTTTAAAATAATGATACATTAAAATGCGTAGAGGTGGTAGATTTCTTACCAGCAATCCATCCAGGTCCTGGTATTAAAAGCAGTCCTGCCCCTACACCTGTTAACACTGCACTTGAGTTCAAACTTGCTTTCTCTTTCTCTAATGTTTCTTCTTCTGAGACTAGTTTTTTTTCTTCCTGCTCCAAAGCTTTCTTAGAAATTTTCAGCATTTCTTCTGCACTTGTCTTGTCTGCATGGAGTTTATTTTTGGCTATGTTTTTCTCTTTCTTTATTTGGTCAACACGTTCCTTCTCTTTTACAAGGTGCTCCATGGACTCATCCAAACTTTGCAGTTTTTCTTTACTCATCTTCTCTGACTCCTTCAGACACTGGTCAGCATGTTCAATGTGTTTCCTGATTTTTTCATAATTTAAACACTTGCCAGTGTTGTAATCTACCTGGGCATTAAAGAGGGATGTCCTGATATTACAAATAGACCCAATACCCTCTTGCAGAAGATCACTGACTGCCTTCATAGACTGCAAATCCTTAACACTGCACATGGTATGGAGGGGAAAATAACAGATATGAACACTTTTGAGTGTATTTACATTGTAATATTTAATTTACAATACCATTTTAATAATGTATCATTAAGCACTTTTTAATTTGTGTAAGAATGCTATTTAAAAACTTACTCGGGTAGGCAAATCTGGCTCATTTTAATCTGTAAAAAGACACAAATGAAGAGAGGGTTAATTATGGGTCATGAAATGGCATAAATTGCTTAAAAACCTCCAAACAAATAGTCAAAGTACACTGAAAAAACTTCTGGACATCGGTTGCACATAATTAAATTAGGTTTTCTTAAAATAAAATTAACATTAATTAAAATAAATTTCATTTTAACCTTGGAGAACACACGGGATCAAATTTGTTCGCTGTTAATAGCTGCCAGTATCTTCTTAGGTTCTCCAGGGTTAAGAAAACTTGATTCAATCATGTTGAACTGGTGTACATAATTAAATTAAATAAATCCAACAATTTTTTAAGAAAAATCATTTTAAGAAAATGTAATTAAATCACGTGCAACCACAGATTTTTTTCAGTTTTGTAACATCCATAACGCCGCGCCACCAGAGGGAGCCCTCACCGGAGTTCTGACCTGGCGCCACCCTCTGCTTCTCTCATCATTTCCTGTTTGCTCCTTATTTATTCCAAAGAGTATAGAAGTACAAGAGGGGAAACTCTCATTCGTTTTTGGCAACAGTCACTAGGTGGCGCTTCAGTAGCGCGGCCGCCATTTTGGAATGAAAATTCTCACAGCCAATTCATTCTCAATTCATTCTCAGCCAAATCAGAAGCGCAATAGTAAGTTTCTTAAATTAAAATTTTGTTCACTTGCTACACCTACACGAAACGCTGTATTGTCTTGTATGTATATGTTGATTTGTTGTTGTTATCAGTTGTGGAATCCAATCATTAAATAGACATTGCTATTGTGTCGTCATCATGACGTATTCCCAGTGGTGACCGCAAAGCATTTTGGGAATCCCCGGCACAAACGTACAGGCGCCAGACTTCTTTGCAGGGAGGAAAGGACGCAGTGTTCAAAATGCCGTCTACTTGCTATGTTATAAACTGGAATAGTCGTTCTCATGATAAGTGCCATAAAGCTTTAGAACGGAAAATCCTTTTATCGTTTTCAAACATGGAAAAATATTAGTACAAGCCATGTTTCAGAGGTGACAAAAAGGCGACGAATGGCATGGATAGCAGCAGTAAGGAGACCCAAGATAAAATAATTTTTATTAATAAAGGCATAGAACCAGATTATTTGTAGTGCACTGACGACAATTGTGTATACTTATTTAATAATTAAATTAATAAAAAGACTGAGATATGTTTGGTAATTCTATCTGAACGAAATTGAAATTAATTTGGTATATTTCATATCAATATATTTGTTTCCCTTAACATTTCAATTAACACTAACTTTATTCTCATCTTAATTATAAAAGTATATTTCTATAATATTACCAATTAAAACACATTTGAGAGAGTTTTTGGTTAAGTTACAGTTTGACAAGTTTACAGTTTGACAAAAGCACAATGTTGTGTTGAGTGTACAAATATGTGTAAACACTTTGCAGTTTTAATGATGTCCTGTATAACCAAAATGACAGAGTATGTTTTCATGTTTCCTGTTCGATCGCGCCCACGCCTCTCTCTCTCTCTTCTTCTTCTTCCTTTATTTCTTAACGCCATTCCAGCATGTACGGCTATATTCATGGCGAGAACTAGGTAATCCATACACAAGTTTTATTTAGACAAGTTGATTCATACAAAAGTTGGGGGAGGGACAATTTGGTATCTCCAATTTGCCTAACTTGCGTGTTTTTGGCCTGTGGGAGGAAACCGGAGTAAACCCACGCTGACACAGGGATAACATGCAGAAACTCCACACAGAAAGGCCACCTGCCCTAGCCGGGGTTCGAACCGAGAATCTTCTTGCTACCCTCTCTCTCACTCACATATCTCGTCTTTGTATTAGGATTGAGTTTTAGGCGGTATGGTGTGAACAATGTTTTCTTTAGCCTGCTGCATTTTGTAGGATTATATTCTGTTTTTCACTAGCCTGCTATGCCAGTCCATGTAAACTGGCCAAACAGACCCATAATTCTTTGCGTTCTGATGACGTTGCTGCCCAGATTGTCACGTGTCTTAGCGATGTCTATAGATACACATTTGAGGTATTTTTTTCTTGCTTTATTATGTAATTCTATTTTATGCTACTTTACACATTTACTATTATTATTAGTTACCAACTCCACTAGGTATGAAATATATTTTGTACATATTAATCCCCTTGATCCCGCTACAAACATTATAATCTTATAGAACATGATGCATTGTTCTGTCTGTTATCTTACAGTATAATTGCCACTTTGGGACAGTGGCTGTGTTTTTTTTTACTTAATCCATTTCGAGCAATTCAGATGTATATGTGTGTATATGTGTATGTATATGGAGCCAAAAAATTATGTGTGGATGAGTTTATGTCGGTATGTATGTATGTAAAATTAGCCTATATAAAAGTTCAAGTTCAAGTTCATTTTATTTGTTAAGCGCTTTAAAAAAGGTTGGAACCTACCAAAGTGCTGTACATAGTCAGGCATACAGTAAAAACATACTAGTAAGGCATAGAACTTAAAACACGCGACAACACAAATTAACAGGCAGGATTGCCATGGCTAGTTACATAATACAATAATAAAAACATAAAAAATAAAATCAAAATAAACCCTTCAGTGTCAAGTAAAAGCACAATTAAAAAGAAAAGTTTTCAGCCTCTTTTTGAATTCTGATATGGTAGAAGCCGTTTTTATTGCAAGGGGTAACTTATTCCAAAGGGTAGGACCGGCTACAGCTATGGCACGGTTACCTCTTGTCTTTAAGCGAGATTTTGGAACCTGCAGGAGGAACTGATCATTAGAACGAAGGCTCCTATTAGAGCTGTAACGAGAGAATAGAGTAGATAAATATGGGGGGGCGTGATTATTCAGAGATTTATACACCAGTAGTAAAATTTTGAACTCAATGCGAAACTCAATAGGTAGCCAGTGCAATGATCTAAGAAGGGGTGTAACATGATCATATTTCTTGTAACCTTTCAGAAATTTAGCCGCTGCGTTTTGTACTAGTTGAAGTCGGGAAATTTGGGACTTTGCAATGCCATAATAGAGAGAGTTACAATAATCCAGCCGCGATGTCACGAAGGCATGGATAGCAGTCTCCAAGGAATGCTCAGACAAGAATGGTTTAATTTTAGAAAGTGAGCGGAGATGGAAAAAACTAGAACTAACAACAGAGCTGATCTGTTTATCGAAGAATAGGTTTGTGTCAAATATAACCCCAAGATTCTTTACATGGGGAACTGTGGTGGGATAAAAAGGCTGAAGATCAGAAAAGTTGTGTGTTTTAGCATTAGATGGGCCAAAGACAATGATTTCAGTTTTATCAGAATTCAAGAAGAGGAAGTTTGTAGATAGCCAGGACTTTACCTCATTTAGACAAGAATTCAGGGTATTTAAAGTGCATGTGTTTTTCTTAGTTACAGGCAGGTAAATTTGCAGATCATCTGCATAACAGTGAAAGTCTACATCATATTTCCTAAGGATAGAGCCAAGAGGATTTAAATATAAGGAGAATAGCATAGGAGATAAAATCGAGCCCTGAGGGACCCCACAAGTTAAATGGCCAGGAGAAGAATTAAAGTTTCCTATTTTCACCGAAAAGCTACGATTGGTAATGAAGGATTTAAACCAGCTGAGGACTTTGCCTCCTAACCCCACATAGTGTTCTAACCGGTAGACAAGTGTTTCATGGTCCACAGTATCAAAGGCAGAGGATAAATCCAGCAAAATCAAAATCACAGAATCACCCCGGTCTGTCGCCATTAAAATATCATTAAGAACTTTTACCAGTGCTGTCTCAGTGCTATAAAAGTGGAAGACTTGTCTAAATATCTGAAAACAAGCTGTAAAAAGGGATTAATGATCACTGGTCTGATTGTATGTTATTCTGTGTTATCATCATTCAGTTTGAATTTGATCTTTTAAATGTACAAAGTAGCTGATATTGCCATTACTTCTAGTTGACTCCCGTTTCGCTTTCATTCCAAAATGGCGGATTTGTGGGGCTGCTGCTGGGCGCTGGTGTTGCAATGGAACGTTCTATTGAGTTTCCTCTCTTGTACTTCTATACTCTTTGTTTATTTTTTACCCTGCCGTATAGACACGAAGTACTGACTAGGGCTGTCACTTTTCGTTCGAAAAATTGCACAATCGATCGGACCAACCAAAAAAAGTTTCGAAAACGAAAATAGGTAATCGATTTTAACCAAATATGTACACTATTAATTTTAAAAGAATTAAACAATTAAAAATATAGATGTAACAAAATTCACAAACAAGCAGGAAAAGAAAATAAAGAATTCCGAAAGTGCAGTAGGTGTGCGAAAGCTAGACAGAAAATACCCAGCAATTTTACGCACCTATAGTTTCACGCTTTCAATCGCCGCATCTAGTGTTTTGCAAAGAAAATGGAGGACAACGTCAATAAACCTGTGCAACATGAGAGAGCGTCGAAATTGTGACCTTACAGGAGATGATGAGTTATGACAGAGAGACACCCTTGCGAGCTGACATTGCCTGTTAATTGTTTTTGGATTACCCCTGTGACTTTGTTTGTTTGTTTGTTTGTTTGGATTGGACTGCCTCTTAATGCTGAACTGCCTGCCTGTGTTTACCCCTTTTGTCTCACGATTTGGATTTGTCTACTAGATTGGCTTCTGTTTAATAAAAATCCGCAAATGGATCCCGCTTTGTCTGCGTCCTCCTTACAGAATACCTTGCCTACCATCAATCCAGTGGATGTCGCCAGTCTTCAGGCTGCTTATAACCATCAAAGCAGCCTCCTTCAAGGTTATCAGAAACAGCTCTCTCGACTTCAGTCGGTGAATGAACATCTCACCCTCTTTATCCAAACTTTGCCTTCCACATCGAATAAACAAGTGAGTTTATCTGAACCTGATAAGTTTAACGGCACCGCAGAACATGTGAGGGGTTTTGTTCGGCAACTGGATATATATTTTATATATATTCAGAAATGCCCTCGCTAAATCCAAAGTCAAAGTTTCATCGAGTGCGGCGACTCCCACCCATAAAACCATGAATCCACCGTTCACTTCCTCAACCACCATAGAACCTATGCAGCTGGGTTTCGCACTGATCTCCATGGAGGAACGCTAACGCCGATGTAATTACAATCTCTGTTTCTATTGTGGAAACCCTGGACATTGCAACATGTCCTGCCCAGCTTAAACTCCATGCCACACTAACCTGGTCATCACAATACCATGTTACCATACCACGATGTGTTTACTCAGGAAGTTTGTATCACTCATGATGATATCACAATGTAATTTACAGCATTGATCGATTCGGGTTCCGCTCTCAATCTGATTCACGAAGAAGCAGTTCAGAAATACCATATCCCCACAATACCATGCAAACCACCTCTTTGCATCACAGCCATTAATAATCTTCCCATTGGTAATGGTATCACCCATCGTACTGTTCCACTCTCACTCCAAATTGGTTCACTTCATGAAACTATCACTCTTTATGTTGTTACCTCACCACGACATCATCCTGGGTCACCCCTGGCTTACTGCACAGGATCCCAAGATAGCCTGGAGAACTGGTGAGATTCTACAATGGTCATCTCATTGCTTGGCTAACTGCATAAAACACCCCCTGCACAAACCCTGCCTATCCACAAATGTCGACAGTCCATATAGTAAACCTGCTCGTATCCCTGATTGTTACCAAGAGTATCATAATGGGGTGGTTTCCTGGAAAGGGATTATCTTAAACCAGGACTAGGCCTTTGTTTAATTAAGAAATATAACTAGTTTTAACAAACATGCCTTACTAAAAACATTACTTGTGTGCATTTTGAGGCAAAACAAAGGGCCCTGATGTATTTTAAGATATGTCAGTGCAAGTTGTTTTCAGTTTGGACAACTCTTACATTTATTTTAGTAAGTGTGTTGTTAACTCAGTTCACCTCCCAGGTTTGAAAAGCTTTTTGCAAAAAACTTGATATTGATGTTAGTCTAACTTCTGGTTATCACCCTCAATCTAATGGACAGGTGGAGCATCTGAATCAAGAAATCGTCCGTTATCTGAGATCATACTGCACTCGTGAACAACACAGATGGTCTGAATTTATCCCCTGGGCAGAATATGCTTAAAACTCACTTAGACATTCCTTTACTAATCTCACCCCCTTCCAGTGTGTACTCGGCTTTCAGCCACCCATGTTTCCATGGTCTGGAGATCCCTCACCTGTCCCTTCTGTCGACGAGTGGATGAGGAAGAGTGGGGAAGTTTGGGAAAGGCCCACGTTAGACTTCAGAGAGCCATTAGGAATCAAGAACTCCAGGCTAATCGCTGCTGACGTCTCCATCCTCCCTATCAACCTGGACAAATGGTCTGGCTCTCCACAAGGGATCTAAAGCTTCGGTTATCATCCAAGTAATTAAGTCCGAGGTACGTAGGACCTTTCAAAATGATCAGACAAATAAATGATGTTACTTACCAACTGGAACTCCCCATTGATTATAGAATTTCTCCTTCTTTACATGTTTTATTGCTGAAACCTCATCATCTGGAGTTCGACCCCAACGCCGAGCCTTCGGCGTTGGGGTTATTGACTCCTTCACTGGACGTTGCCGCGGAGCCAGCATAAGCCGCCAGGAAGTTGCTAGACTCGAGGCGACGCGGGGGTCAACTCCAATACTTGGTCGATTGTGAGGGCTATGACCCAGAAGAAAGGTCCTGGGTAGCCTCGGACAACATTTTGCAATCCCAATCTCATCGAAGATTTCCACCGAGCCAGACCCGAATGACCTGCACCACGACCATGGGGATGACCCCGCAGAGCGCCAGGAGGCACTCCTAGAAGGGGAATCTGTAACATCCATACCGCCACGCCACCAGAGGGACCCCTTACTGGAGTTCTGACCTGGCGCCACCCTCTGCTTCTCTCATCATTTCCTGTTTGCTCCTTATTTAATCTTACCCTGCCATAGTATAGACACGAAGTACTGCCAGCTAACCCTGCATACCGAGCATTTATCTGTTGAGTGTATTGTTTGCCTGTTATTGACCATTGCCTGTTTGCCTGTTTATTGTCTTTAGATTACCCCTGTAACTTGTTCGTTTGGATTGGACTGCCTCTTAATGCTGATCTGCCTGCCTGCCTGCCTGCCTGTGTTTACCCCTTTTGTCTCAGGATTTGGATTTGTCTACTAGATTGGCTTGTGTTTAATAAACATCCGCAAATGGATCCCGCTTTGTCTGCGTCCTCCTTACAAGTGTATTAAGTTTGTCACACATCCATTGTTCTATCCATACTGGTTTAACATCACACTTACTGATATCTCAGAGATTGGAAAGTACAGTAATAACGTCTAAATAATCAGTTTGAGAACTAACTAATGTCAGGTTATTGCTGTAAATAACATAGCATCTGAAGACTGTTGTTCTCCAACTTTCCAAAAAACCTTTAATTTTAAAAGATTGTTTTAGATATATTTTTGTGGGGTCAATAACTCACAAGTGTGTTTAATCAATCGCATGTGGAATTTTGAACAAGTGTAAAATGACTTCAGTACAATTTTACTTTGAGCATAAGTAGCAAATTGTTACTTTTTGGGGTCAAAAGTAAAACAACAAGACTGTCAGGGATTAGATTGGAATGAACCCAAGCGCAGACGGCAATATGAAAACCCTTAACACTTTATTTGTGAGAAGAAAACAAAAGCCCACAAGGGGGCAAACAACATCAACAGGATCTTACAAAGACAGATTAAATACTAACTAGACTATAGACTTAACATTCGTCAAGGAATACATTAAGACCACTCTCATAATTTTAGACCTATATTTGCAAAAGATATAAACAAAATTTTTTCCATCTCAAGACCACTAGGTGGTCCTGTGACCATCAGGTCGTGACTGTGATTCCAAATTGGACAAAAGCTCTAGGAGCAGTTTGAAAAATTGAAAGAGAGCAAAAAAAATCATGACGGAACGTCTCTGTTGTCTCAGAGATGTCATGTCATGACCGATGAATTGGGAACCGCTTCGCAGAGACCAATCTACTTCGGGAAACTAACAAATGCCAATGAACTTGTCATGCAGGTATTTGCATCTGCTGGCGCCGCGGGTGTTTAATGAGGAGCAGGTGCATAACTCTTGCTGGTCAAATGTGGTGCAACTAAGAGCATGCTCTCCTCGTCCTCCCTGATTTTGCACAGCATCTGTGCGATAAGGCTCAATGCATATTTGAGCGGACCCCGCGGCCAGCTGTGTCCCAGTGCATCCACCCCGAGTGAATCGTCGGCTAGTGAATGAGTCGTCTCTGGAGAAGCAAACAGATCTACTTTTGCTTTGCCGTAACGTTTCCAAATCAGCTATACCGACAGGGGATGGAGTCGCCCCTCGCCGAGATGTGCAGCTCTAGAGAGCGCTTCTGCCACTGTGTTGAGTGAGCCCAGGATGTGAATGGCATGAAGAGACCTCAGGTTCTTCTGATTCAAAAGGAGGAGTTGACGGGTGAGATGCGAGAGGTGATGAGAGTGTAAACCACCTTAGCAATTAATATACGCAACAGTCGCAATGTCGTCTGTGTGAACTAATACGTTTGCTCCGTAACTCGTTGCTGAAACGGACAAGCGCAAGAAATACAGCCTACATTTCTCGGTTTATTTCTCAATGCAGCTGGGGTGTCGACCAGACCTCCGAAGCTACAAGCCCATTGTATGTGGCTGTGTACTATGTGTACTATTGCATGCTTGGAGACCTGTCTAAGATGCACACCGGCCCGGAGAAACGAGCGGCCCATCCACAGAGTGAAAGTGCCACGTCAGGCAGGTGTAATGACAACACGGTGAAGCCCGCTAAGCCATGCTCTCCTTGGGACTCGTCATGAAGCCAACGCTTAAGCAGTCTCATATGGAGCACGTGGCATGATATGGGCAATGGCCTCAGTCTGCTTCTGGGCCACGAATAATTGCTGGGCAAACTCCTTGATCTAGCACCCCCCGAAGTACCAGTCTTCAAGGCAGGACGGTTCGGGTGGGGGAGGTTCAGTCCACTCCAAGCCGACCGCCGTTTGAGCGAGCATGACTGCCATCCCGGGGTTGAACACAGGCTCCGCAACCCTACCCAAAGGAGGGAGCAGATCTGGATATTACAGTGGACAACGTCTCAGTTGGAGGTTGGACAGAGGGTGAGGACACCGTAGAACACGGACCGCTCGTCTCCATCGGAACCTCCACTGATGATGGAGCAGGGAGCTGGAGCAGATATCTGCCGGCTTTCGAAGCAAATAAAGCTGATTTGTTAATGCACCTGCTCCGCATTAAATACCCGCGGGATGGCGTCTGCAGATGCAAATACCTGAATGCCAAGTTAATTGGCATTAATGCGTTTTCAACAATGTATCTTGTAGTCATGGAATCCAGTTTGTATATTAACGTTGATTTAGAACAAATATAATGTCAAATCAAAATTCAGCGCCTAGGCTGTACACGTAATGTGTAAAATAGAGGAAATCAACTTACCTTGTAGTTATAGCAGGACAATGACCAAAGGAACTGATAAGAGTAGCTTTCAGATGAGCCTCCCTGTAGACAGACAGAGCTAGAGAGAGAGAGAAAGAGAGAGAGAGAGAGTCTGAGGAGTTCAAGAAAAACTTTTTTTTTTCATTACATGAGGTGTCATACAATAATAAATATGTGTATTAAAATCACATTCTTAAGTTAAAAATATGCATAAAATAAATATATTGATTATTATGCAAATATAACAAATCACTACTCAAATATATATGAAGAGATATGAATGTTTAATAACTGCTTCAATATTAATTAAATTAACAATAAAATTATTTTATATAGATATCAATAATATGAATTCATTAAAATCATATGCCACATCAAAACATGCAAATGATAATAAATACTGAATTTTGACATATTGTTTACAGGGTAAATATATGACATTACATTCAGATGTATAAATTTGTACATTAGCACAAACAGAAAGATGGCATAGAATAAGAATGAATCGGATGTTAATTTACTAACTGTAAAAACAATAGTCTAGGATTGTGTCAATGTTTGTAGAAGCTAGCCACAAATATTTATTTTGTTTGCTGGATCATTGTGCATACTCCATCAAATGTTTTTTGGTTTTTTTTTTTGTGTCAAAGATGTTGAACATGGTCAGATAGGAGTAAGATAATAGTAGGGTCTGCTATTTTCATATTGATCTTGAGAAGTACACTGTGATTACCACAGATTTCCATCACCTTGCAGTGGTCATCATTTGGTGAACTGTAGGTTGGTTGAGCATCAGGCCGAAACAAGATTTGGGCAAATTAGAAGAGAAGGTATAACTAATTTAGCTAATGATTTTATATAATTTTTTTATATTTTTCTCAATTTAAACAGTTTAAACCTAGTAATTAAATAAGTTTTTTTTTTCATTTAACAATAGGTGACTTTTGTTAATTAACAAATACCGTCTATATTATGTTGGTATCGGTTTTCTTCCTAACATGTTATTGGTAGAATCTGTATTAAGTAGCATATGAATTCTTTTGCTGTATTAATGCGTTTTCAACAATGTATCTTGTAGTCATGGAATCCAGTTTGTATATTAACGTTGATTTATAACAAATATAATGTAATATCAAAATTCAGCACCTAGGCTATACACTTAATGTGTAAAATAAAGGAAATCAACTTACCTTGTAGTTACAGCAGGACAATTACCAAAGGAACTGATGAGAGTAGCTTTCAGATGAGCCTCCCTGCAGATCTTGAATGAGTATTAGAGACAGACAGAGGTAGAGAGAAAGAGAGAGAGAGAGAGAGAGAGAGAGAGAGAGAGAGAGAGAGAGAGAGAGAGAGAGAGAGAGAGAGAGAGAGAGAGAGAGAGAGAGAGAGAGAGTCTGAGGATTTCATGAAAAACTTTATTTTTTTCATTAAATGAGGTGTCATACAATAATAAATATGTGTATTAAAAGTATTGAAAAGTATTCTCCCAGCATTGTTTGTGATTTTCAAAAAGTTTCACAAAATGCCTTCCAGGAAAAATGTTCTTCTAAAAATATATAAACATAAAAAATATATCAAATGAAAGTACAGACTCTCTGCTTTCAAACAAACAAACAAAACGGGACAAAAAAAACACGTTTCATACTATCTATATTTGTTTCTCTGCTTTTAAACTCTTAAATATTGGTATTTTTCTTAAAAAATAAAAGAATTAGCAAAAAGCTGAAATGCATTTTTGTGAAGGAATTTGTTAGAGATTAGGGGTTTTTGGAATTACATGAATGATATTTAATATTATAGGCCAACCTGTTGCCATGCTTGCCCGTTTAAAGGAGACATATCATGCTAAATCCACTTTCTTAGCTCTTAAATACATTTTGTTGTATATTTGTAGTGTTTAGAAGTACATAAAAGTTTAAATTAGTCTCTTCAGGTGCTTTGTTGATATCTTTATATTCTGTTTTGGTCATATTTTCCAACCTGTTCTGATTGTTCTATTATCTATTACGTTTTTTGAACAATTACGTCACAGTATTTGCAGCGGAACTGCCAAATAAGGACATCGACTCCCAGCCCAACACTACGAGCAATCCGCTATTTTTGGTTGCGATATTGTAGTCCAAGCTCAAGGATGCAGAAGTTACGAGAGAGTAAATCAAAATGTTCGGTTGTTGAACCTGTGCCTGGTTGAGTTTTATTTTTTCACAGAAATGTCATTTTTTAGTGTGCAAAGCACTTCAAGGATAACTATTTCATCAACCTCCACCAGTATAAAGTAGGATTTGCCGATAGACTTCGTCTGATTGAGGGGGCAATTACTTCTATCTTTGGAGACAACGAGCAGAGCACTTCGGTAAGCTGTAAATAACTTTAAAAACAGTAAAGTACACGGATGTCATGGTTTAGCAGTGCTGTTTCTCAATCCGAAGGCTGTAGCCTGCAGATGTCGCATGTGGTCATCAACCCGGGATTAAGTTATAGCATATTACAACAACTTACAATTAACTAAGAATGATAGTCAACTATATAATTGTTAATATTCGGAAATAAGACAGCGGGCATTAACACACCATTGCGATACCTCCATATGAAGACGTTGTCCTGCAGGTTCGTCGTCTTCATCTTCATCTCGCTCCATTTCCGACTCTGGCGCGAACATATAAGGCTGGATGGACAAGTCTTCCGTTGTTGACATTTTGTGAATAACGAGTAAATCAAACGTTTCTGTGCCGCTAGATAACCATATCTCTGCTATAAAACTACAAAAATGGCCGAACGGGGTGGAGTTTAACCGAGTGTCACCTCTGCAACCTGGAGAGGGGGTAGGGTATGACGTGCATTTAAAAAGACAGCACCAAAATGAGTTGCTCTCAGATGCACATCAGAAAAGGGGTAGAAAGGGGGCCTGTGGGGCAATAATAATGAGGAATTCAAACCCAAGCATTGCAGTTTCGCTTTATATAGACCACAAATAATTGATTTATATGTAAAAAGGACAGATCTAAAAGCATGATATGTCTGCTTTAAAGGCTGTAATCTCAACCCTAGACTGTGATTGTGCATACCACAGCCTCTCGCAGTCGTCCGGGGTTCGTGACACCAGCGGGAATGCTGCATTTATCTGCAAACATCCTCTCATGTCTCACACTTAGCTTTGCTTGATATTCCAGTGCCGAATTTCCCTTTAATTATGTTTCTTTTTCCAGCACCAACTGGGCCAACAGCAGTTACTGATCCTGCGTCCAGTTGGGCTTTCTTTTCCGTTTTGGCGAGTTCATAATTCACCGTCATTTAACTATTACATAGGCTAGGAGCAACATTTCCTGGTTTGAAGTAGTCTATTTAGACTAATAGGAGGTCAATTAACCAAGCAAGTTTTAATGCAATGTCGTTTTTCATTATTAGGCAATTGGCGGTTTTCATTAGGGTAATCGGCTACATTGATTTAATTTAATTCACTTTCGCTATAACGGTGGGGAAAATGGTCTGTGCGCACAGTGCATGGTCTTAAATGACTTCAAATTCTGTCATCGGCAGGGAAAAACCTGGCCTTACTACTTTCATCCACTTTCCATGACTCACACATAATGCCTATGGCCAGTTCCCAAAAAGCAACTTTTCATTCCAGTAATTTGTAACAGAAAGTCAATGTATTTTAGCTTAATACGCTGGACGTGAATCAGCTAATGTCAAACAGAAATTTAGTAGTAAGAGCTTTAAATCTTTCCACTTGCACTTTAGGAAATTAGCCACAACACACTCTAAAAAAATTCTTTGCTGCCTTTAATTTTTTGGTTTAATCAAACTAGTTACTAGTTTTAGTTAAAACGTTATACTATTTATTTTAAAAAGATGAGTTGATAAAAAATTATAAAATATAGTTTAAATAAGGTGTAGCAACTCATCTTTTGTCAAGATAAATATTAGAAAGTTGAAATGACTTGTAATCTGAGTTGATTAAACTTAAAAAATTAAGGCAGCAAAGATTTTTAAAACCAAAGCACCATGGTTAATCTCTATAGTAAATACCATGCTTTGTACAAAATAACTCTGTTCCTAAAAACAACATACATTCTATCCCAAGTGCACATCATTTCATTATGCTGCTACCCAGAGCTTAACCACAGGGATACATCAAATAAGGCTCCTGCAGTTATATAGTAAATACAACAGATAACTACCAGAGACAGCAACAATAAAATAAATAAATGAAGTAAACAAATAGTAAATCAGTAATAATTTTTGATCATATGATTAAATATGCAGCAATCCATGTTAGGAAAATTCAAACTCTTGTGCAATTACACAAAAATCAGTATAAATAAACGATTACATAATATTATTATATTATTAGTAGTTTATAAATACATTTTGTTTATAAATTAATAAATACATATTATATCATATAATTAGTAGTTTATTATTTAAATTTTTGTTTTATTTAATTTTAAGAAAAATACAGAAAGAGCTTTTATATGTAAAGTCTTATGGAATGTGAATGACACAAGGATGAATAAATTGTATTTTTTTGTAAGCATTTGACATTTTGGTATAAACTGAATATTTAAGCTCGAAAATCCCCTCAAAAAAAAAAATACTTGCTTTTGATTGCACAGTATGACCACCAAGCTTAATGCATCATCATCACCCACCCTTACAGAAAGACAGTCGAATGGTCATTGGATATACAGCGGATTTCTAGTCCAAACGGCAGTCAGTGTTTCATCAGTAGTAAGATACCTGAACCTGTTTCTTAACCAACAGCCTCCTGAATATAAGACAAGGTAAGACAATTTCATTTGTATTATGATGTTATACAACAGTAAATTAAACATGTATAGCTTTAAATTTTTATGGTAAATGATGTTTGATGAATGTTTGTTTCACTTATATTGTAGCATTTATTGTAAATTTATGTTAACTACTGCATTAACTAAAGTTAACAAATACAGTCTTATTGTAAAGTGTTACCAAATAATTATATAAAAAGACCCAAATGAGAGAACTAGAAAATATGGTCCAATCCATTTGCCCTAAAATGCTGGACATTTCAAAATGCTTGCAGAAGAATGTCGTCAGACCTTTGTAACCTTTAATTGGATATTGTAGTGAAAATAAAAAAAACCAAAAATGAATCAAATGGCAAAATAAAACACTAAATCAAGAAGGATGTAATTCAGAAGTCCTGAAGTAAAAAGAAGCTTTTTATTTGTCTCAATGTGTTAACACCCCAACACTTAATTTTTAGAAGAAAAAACACATTTCTAGATCTTTTTCCAGCTTTAAAGAAATTTTTTGATTCTAACTCTTTAGGGGTTAACATTCTTATTTCATAGTCAGGCAAAGACAAAAGATAAATTGATATTCTGAGAATGATTACCCTACTAGGGCTCCTTATAGTTGTGCGGAGGTCCTACGGCGTAGCCGCGATGACATTCCACAACGGTTTTCATACTTTTGCGTCGTCGTTCGCGTCGACGTGCAAACACACATGCAGACCACTGCGCGGCTACGCGCGCTGCAGCAGAGCGACCGTCAAATAAGAAGAAGCTTGGCAAGTTAACCCACAAACGAAGAAGAAACAGCAACTTGTTGTGTATGATTTAAGAAGACCAGCAATGATGGAAGTAAATAAACAGCGACTTTTGTTGCAGTTTGAGTTAAATCACTCCTCAACTTGGCCATTCTTTGTTTTCACCGTCGCAAACGGAAATACCTATAACGCAGTTTTTTTACCTGAGGGCTGGGGTTCTGTTGGACCAATCACAGCGCTTGCGGTCCGCGTTGAAATCATAGATATGTATATAAAGGCTAGATGGCTCAAGGCGGAGTCAGCTGTGTCGTCACTTGGCGGCCATCTTAGGTCAGTGCTGCCATAGTGCTGCTCCCTGCTGCTGTGGACGGAAGGTGAGTGACATACGCCAACTAAAATGCTCGTAACTTGCTGAATTCTTGACGGATTTAAAAACGGTTTGGTTTTTTACAAACGTTATTAACGTGGCTATAATTCTGGATGCTTTAACATGTTTCATGAATTTTTTATTTATTTTTAGAATACGTGTTCAGTGTCATAGGTACATCTTTGACGTTTATAACAAACCAATCCGTTTGAAAATCGGTAAAAAATTAAGCAAGTTATGGTCATTTAAAAGTACCTGCATCATTAAAACTCAATGCTACGAGTGAGCGAGCGCCCTGTCCTAAGATGGCCGCCAAAATGCGGACGTTCCACTCAATTGGCCATCAGCGCGGACGAGCCATCTAGCCTTTATATACATATCTATGGTTGAAATGACACGCTGTTAAAAATTTGCGAGGTGCACGTCAGGCTACGCAAAGCTATGCACAGGCTACGGAAAATCGGGCTATAGCCGTAGAACGCACGACTATAAATCGGGATTTAATGTTGATTATAAAATTCTTACATCTGCTATTGCAACCAGGCTACAATTTAGGTTGAGTCAAATTATAAGTACAATTTGGCTTTATTAAAGGAAGGTTAATACACAACAATATTAGACTTATTTTGGATTTAATTGATTATGCACATTTGATTAAGGATGATGGGTTTATTTTTTTCTTGATTTCTATTACGCATTCGACACTGTAGAACATACATTCATTTTACATGCACTTTAGTTTTTTGGATTTGGTTACAAATTTGTTAAATTGATAGAGATGTTGAATAAAGACATTAATAGTTAAGTATCGCTTCCAGGTGGGACCTCTAAGCGTTTTACCATAAACAGAGGTATTTAGACAAGGAGACCCGACAAGTCCGTATTTGTTTATTTTAATAGCTGAACTTTTGACAATTATGAAAAATAGTAAAGATATTAAGCCGCTAAATGTTTTGATGAGTCAGCTATAAGTCAACTAACAGACAATACTACTCTGTTTCTTAAGGATGCAGAGCAGATCCCATCTATTAATTTAGTGTCACATTTTTCCAAAGCTTCTGGTTTGAAGTTAAATTAAAGTGCGAGTTGATGGCAGTGCATAATCGGACTGAATCTCCATTATTTAATATTCCATTAAAAAATTAGGTAAAATATTTATGTATTGTTATTACTAAAGACACAAAAAATAGAGAAAAAAATGAATTTGGCTGACAATATAACAAAAAGTCTAAATATGTTAAATTTGTGGTTACCAAGGGATATTTCCATTTTTGGCAGAACTTATTAAACTGAAATACTCTCTAGACTGATTTATCCTTAAATACAGTGCACAGCATAAATGAGTACACCCCCTTTGAAAATTAAGATTTTTACTCATTTGTTAGTAAATTTGAGATCAATTTTTTTCTTTTTTACAAAATAGTTTTATTAAACATTTATTTTTATTAACAAAAGAGTGAAAGTCACTGACCATCTTTAGGATTCAAAAAATAACTAAATAAAGTGTAATTAAAAGAAATTCACTAAATGATGTATATAATTAATCATCACACAGGGGGCCACAGGAAATTGATAATTGAGAGTGGTATTTAAAAGAGACAATCCACTCTCATGTAATGGTGACAGAATAGCACCACATGGTAAAGAAATGTCTCAAGACGTGAGAAATAAAATCATTTCTTTGCACAAAATGGTCAAGGTTTCAAGATAATTAGTTAGACATTACTATTAAGTTTCAATGCGGTTACGAAAGGGATCCAAAAATTAAAAAAGGATGGACTTGTGGGAAGCTCTCTGCGATGTCCAAGACGTTTACTCGTTTACCTCGTCAAGAGCGTTTTGTGATAAGAGATGTTGAAAAAATCATCATGCAAGTTCAGCACAGTTGGGTAAATCATTAGAAAGTTAAGCTGGGGTGTTTCCTGTGACACCATGACAGATGTACAGTGCAAAATTTATTTATTTTAATTTATTTTAGAAGAAGCAAAGGGTAAAAGTGATACAGAACCTCAAACCCAGGTTGAGGTATGGGGAGTTCTGAAAAGACAAGCAGAACTTCATTCTCTATCCAGGATCTAGGATCTGAAAGAGGTCATTGTTCTAGAATGGAGAATAAAAGATGTAACTGTATTTTCTCAACTTGTTTATTCAATGTCTAGAAGAATTAGTGCTGTTTTTTAAAAAAAGTACTAATTTTTGCATCACCTCATTTGATTTAAAATGTGTTATTTTTCGTACCCTTAAGATGGTAAGTGACTTTCAACTCTTATGTTAAAAAATATAAATGGTTAATAAAACTGGTGTGTAAAAATACAGCAAATTGGTCTCATATTTATTTACTAACAAATGTAGAAAGGGGGTGTACTCATTTATGCTGTGCACTGTATCTCTGACAGGTGGATTAAGGATATAAACCAAATTCAGTATAAATTTCTTTGGAAAACAAACACCATTACATAAGAAAATCAGATGTAGTGAAGCCAGTTTGTGAAGGAGGTTTGAAATTTATTGATTTCGATGTTATGAATGGCACCAAGATGGCTCCAAGCTTTCCTTAGGAATAAACATTCTGTTTGGCCTAGTTTTTCTTCAAAAAACTTTTTTTTCTTTTGGGATGTGATTTTGAGCCATCAAAACTAAAGTGTAAATTATCGTCTTTTCATATTTATATATACAAACACAATTTTTCCCCACATAGTTGTTCTTTGTGGAATAATAAGTGTATTCTTATTAATAGGAAATCAGTGTTCTTTCAGGACTGGATGGCTAAAGTTGTGGTCCATTGTACACATAATGGATGGAGAAGGAAATTTCCATAGTTATGACAATTTTTGTGAAATTGTTAATTTTACAGAGGAGGGCTGTAAGATTGAAGTTTTAAGAACATTGGTAAATATGGAGCCTTTCCTTGTAAAGTTTAAAAGAGACTCGATTTGATTTCTCGAAAGACAAAGTGGAAAAAATTAAGATTTCACTATGGAAGTAAATCTGTGCCGTTGGGTTTTAAATTCTAATTCTTAGCACTGAATTTTTTTACATCAAATTTTTAACACTGAATTTTATTTTGCATCTAAATCAGACTTTGAATTTTAAAAGTCATCGAATATCTAGCACTGTTTTTTTGCCTATGACATTTTTTTCAATGTTTAAAAAAAATTCAGTGTAAAAAAATTCAATGTCTAAAAAAATTCAATGAAAAAAAATTCAATGTGTTTTAAAAGATTCATTGTAAAAACATTCAATGTTTCAAAAGATTTTGTGTAAAAAATTCAATGTCTCAAAAAATTCAGTGCAAAATAATTCAACGTCTAAAAAAATTCAGTGTAAAAATATTCAGAGTCAACATCCGGGGAAGCAAGGAGAAGCAATCGATCCCTGTATCAAATCATTCAACATCCAGCCAATCATTTACGCTCCATTGGTCACGTGACACCGAAACGGGAAGTGGGTGAAGTTCAGGCAAAGGGTTTATTTGCATTACATACGAACACATTTTTCATATCTGGCAGATCGTATCATCAGTATATCAGGACACAGTCCGTTTACATTTATCAACATCAAAGTGACTACTGTATCTGGATGTGTGATCGATCCCGTGCGGGGAGACGCGCTGGATGAATAGCTGTCAATCACAAATGGTTACAACTGGCTTTAACCATATGATTTAGGGTTGTCGCGGTAACTGCACTCCCGTATTGTACAGTTCTACTGAGAAGCAAACAGCAGAGAATAAATAGCAACCCTAATAACCGTGATTCACCTTTTTAGCTTTATATTTTAAGCTTTAAAGGTTTTATCTTTGCTTATTAATATTTGCAGCGTCCGCACCGCGGACTTTACCTGAACTCGACTTTCACCCACATGCTTTTTACCAACAAAATTAATGTGAAACATGAGGATGACAATCCCGACTTCACTGTTTTAGTCTGCCTTAATAACGTGCTTTAGGCTCTGTCTGAACTTATACGTTTTTGTTCTGTAGCCTACTTTGTTCACTCACATATTTCTATATCAACAATAAACTGTTGTTACCTTTGTTTCCTGATAAGTTTAATATGATTTAAATAAAAGAGCTAACAATTTCCTAAATTTCCTGTTCATGTCTCCCTCTAGTCTAGTGTGTAAGAAGTGAAGTAATGTAATTTACAAACACATTTAGGTATAATTAAACTTACTTTGCATAAAACCAACACTGAGCAAATGTATTTGGTCAATGTTATTATGGTTTGTACGTGTTTAACCTAAAACGTGTTAAATGAGATAGAAACTGCTGACTGACCAGCGCAACATTCACATAATGACCCTTGATATGTCGCCATGGAAACTCAAACATTAAAACGATCCATTAAATTCTGCTACTAAATATTAAATCTCTACATTAATAATAATGTAGAGATTGGAACATATTAAACATATTAAACATATGCCTGAATAACTTAAAAATACAAGCAGTGTTAAAATGCTTTTGTATATCGATTTATTTCAAGATACTTTCATGCTTATATTGCTCCACAAATATGAATAGAATAGACAGGATTTAAATTGAATTTCTTTATCTAACTTTTGCGAGTTTGTCCATGGGTTATATTGTTGTAGTTTTATATTGATTAAACAAATGATTGGTTTGCTTATTTTAAAGAGCACCTATTATGGGATACACGTTTTTAAACATCATTTTGTGTGTAAGTGTGTATTAGTAAATGCTAACGATATTCAAAAAGTACATACCTCAAAGAAAACGATGACGCGAGTTATCGTCTCTAACGTTCGAGGACTACAAAAAACACTCGGATTGTAGGCAACAGTTTACTTACTGGGATTAGTGATGTAGATAAGACCAACATTATCATAGTTCAGCCCTCTCTGCTTTGCTTGGGTACGCCCTCAAAGACGAGGGTGGGGAGCGCCGAGTCAGAAGAGAGCTAAAATGGCGGAGGTTGGGAGTCCCTGCTTTTACTCTGTTTGCAAACTCTTGTTTCATCGTTTAAGCGATTAAATCTCTCGAGTAGACGCTGTCTCTTTAGATGCAAGGGCAAAATAGCACTTTATGGACTTCCACAGAGGACATCATGTTTAATACGGTTCCGGAAAAATCCAGTCAGAAGTTGTTCACGGAGTTTTCACAATAACTGCTTCTCATGAACCGAAGCTGGATTTGCGCGACGTCTCCTCCTGAAAGTTGGATTACTGTGCACTTCTGGATCACAGGCTGTAAGTATTCACGTTTATTATTTGCCTTTTACTGTACATTACGTAACCGGTAACCGGAGATTAACATAATGTGCGTGTAGAGCTAAGCTTGCAAGCTAATTGTGTTGTGTTGTAATACTGTATTTCATAAACAACGTACCATATTTACACACGTGTATGTTGAATTATGCAGACTATCGTTTTTGTATCGATGTTGGTTAAGACATGTTTACAAACTTGCTAAGTTACCAGCTTAACTGTTACCGGTAAAATTTGTTCTCATGATCAAACTCAAGAAACTCTAAGTACAGATGATTTGTTTAAAGTTATATGTATTTTACTGTTGTATTTACTTGAAGCTTTCTTAGATTTTGAAACGAAGTAAACACATAATGTGTGTTGCTAATGTTGGGCCATGTAATATGTAATACATTAACGTTTTAATGAATAGTCTAACGATTTATAGTCATGGTACTCTATTGTTATCATATGTCTTTTTGACTGAATACATGTTTGTTTTATTTGTCTATATCTTAGATTCGCAGCTGGACACATCCTTCTACACGGTATGCAAACATGCAACATCATTACACACAGTACAAGGAGTCAGACTGGCATATGAGGAGCAAAGGTGTTTAACACATATTATGTATTTACCTAGTGAAACCACTACCAGTCTTAAATGTATAACTGATGATGACAAAGTTTTTTTTCTCTGCATAATAATAGGAACGCAGGCAGTAGCATCATTTCACAATGTTTCCATCACCATCATCAGTGGATGCCTTTGCCGTCCGTAGCCTGAGATTTCAGATTTGCAGCAAAAAAATTTGATTTTCTCATTTATTGGAATGCTATGCAGGTATTTAAGTATTTTAGTAACTGTGTTAAATAAAGTAGTATTTACTTTTACAATAAATTTATGCTTGCTTATATTTTTACAGGTTGTACCTTGCAGCCATCCATTACAATGTCACCAAGCCGTAACAAAAGCAGGAGAGGGAAAGTACAAGGCTATGTTCCCAAAACACACAAATGACATACCGTAAGCAGTAATGTTTTATTTCAAATACATTCATAATTAAAAACTTAATGTATGAAGCAGGGAAATAAATGATCAAAACAAAAGATTTATTGACTGCAATATTTCTACAGTTATGTGGAGGATGTGATCAGGCTTGTGTTTGATGAGGTATTTGAAGATAAGCTGAAGGAAACCCCCATTCCAATGGACCTGGCATCACAGTTTGAGAAACCTTCAAAGGAGGACGTGATTGCATGCCATCTTCAGTGCAGGGGTCGTCGGAAGCCAACATTCCAATCAGGAAGCTCCAAGCATATCTGGAGAACAACACACGACAGGATGATAACCCTAAAGTGTCATCTTAGATAGCACCAGCTGACAAAGCTTTGATATGCCATTTATCTCAATAGATAGCTGTAAGAAGTGAATTGAACAATTTTTGAAAGAATAGCACAATATGGTTACTAAAGTATGTTTATTTGTATATTGTTTAACATTTAAATATATATTTGTAATAAATAAACTTTTGACTGACTACTATATTTTCTTTAAAGTTACATCTTTTGTTCTTTTGGGTACTTTGTTACTATAATAATACTTTAGTGTTATTGGTTTAAAAATGTAATAAAACTTAATCTAGTCCTGCGCCTCAAAGGCTTATAGTCGGTACAATAAATGTTCTGTGTGTAGGGATTTAGACAATTTGTGCAAAACCTGGATGATGAATCACGCAGGTAAGAGGCCCTGGAACCTGTTGCATTCTCCTTAAAACCTAGTAAGTAAAAACATAGCACAGTCTTTCATAATAAAGTTTACCATAGTAAAATAATGTAGAACTAACATTCATTTCAATTAATACTTTCTTTGTGCTACATTTGGTGTTTCCATATAGTTTGCACAGTAAAATAGTATGTAAGCAGTATTTTATAATTAAGTTTACTATAGTAAAATAATGTAGAAATTACCAAGTGAAATCGTTTTATAATCATTTCAACAAATACTTTATATGTGCTACATTTGGTGTTTCCATATAGTTTGCACAGTAATACAGTATGTAAGCAGTCTTTTATAATAAATTTTACTAGAGTAAAATAATGTAGAAATTACCAAGTGAAATCGTTTTATAATCATTTCAACAAATACTTTCTATGTGCTACATTTGGTGTTTCCATATAGTTATGTAGTACATTATAATTACCTTTTGGATGTCTTTGCAACACATTTTCGTCTTCGTTTAGCATTCTGGCAGAGCTAAGGACACCTAAAAAAGTTAAATCCAATCGCATTCATTGACGGAGATCGTTTATATCGTAACGGCCTTCTGAACTCTCTGGATCGAGCTCGAAGTGGTAAGGCAGTACAGACACCATCGTTTATAGAGAAATATAGCGCTTGTTTACGTTGCCTGTGACTCTCAGTCAGAACCGGAAAATCCACGCGTAGTCAGGGGCGTAACCTTTCAAACACACGCCGAACCCAGCTGACCAATAACAGTTGAGTAGTCATCTGACCAATCCGATTACACTAGACATTTTGGGAGGCGGAGACAGGAACTAAACCGAGCGTTTTCCAGACAGTGGGAAATCGGTGAGGTATGTAAGCAATTTATAAGACTCACAATGCATTAGTTCAAGTTTTAATAACATGTATGTACTATGGGATATTGCAATAACGTGCTAACGTGCCAATTTATTAGCATAATTGGTGCTCTTTAAATAAATCTAAGGATCTTTAGATGTATTTATGTATTAAGGCAGGTAAAATATTTTCCATTTATTCGTTTTTGTTAAACCTTCTCCTTTATATAAGTGAGTCATTTTAGTAATTTATTGTTGTTCTGTTATAATAAAATAATAATAAACAAACACTAAGCAGTCGTAGTAATGGAAAATTATGTCTTTCATTTATTTGTGTTAGAACGCATACCATCTATCGAATTTGTTTTATTAATAAACAAGCTGTTTTAGCGAGTTTGTCGTTGTACTATTTTATTGGTTTTAAGTTTTTCGTTCATAATAATAATAAAGAAACATTTTAAAAAACTATTTTAATTCAAGAAATGGAAATATTTAATAATCTGACTTTAAAAGCAAAAGTAATCTACAGATGAACGTCTTTACCAAATATAGGCTATTTCCAAATATGCGGTTTGTTTAGTTCGGAAGGTGAAAAAATCCTTACCTGTATTTCCCTAATAATAAAAATACAACACATCTATGTAAGAACGTAAGTCTCCGTATTATGACTTAAAAGAACAATTTGGAAAATTAGATTAGAAGCGCGTGAATCCGCAATTACACTTGAACGATCTTCCAGAGAAAGATATGGTAACATTTCTTCAGAAGAATTGCTGAAACCTATTAATTTACTGATGTTTTTATTAGTACTCCAGCTGTTTTATCGGCCTTTAAGATGGGACGCGGCAGTCAAGTTCATGCTGAAAGCGGGGTGAATTCCAAATGGCGTTTTAGCGCCCTTGAAGGGCACTTCAGGAAGGGGATGTCACACAGTCGATCCAAATAAAGAGAAACTGATGTGCGTTTTTCATTGCTCTATTCGCCAAGTCTATTTGAATTGACCACACCATGAGACAATTGTGCAACTTTCTCTAGAGTTTATACATTAAGTGTTCTGATCTTCGAAGGGAATATGGCATAGGGATAATATGCTATTGGAATACGCCCTTTATCTTTTCGTGAGCAGCAGTCGCGTAGGCTTTAACCAATCATTGAACAGATTTTTAACAACAAATCATAAAACATTTTACTGACCCTAAAGTATTAAAAAGATTGCGGGAAAATGTTTTGGAATTTCTTTTAATTCAAACATTAAAAATCTCATACATATAATTAAGAAACTAAGAACACAGGACTTTAAATGTGATGGCGCTTTAGGCAAATCATTAAACAAAATACACAGAAGAATTTTCGTTGTGTTTTATTTATCCATCTTGATGTGTGGCGCAAGAACGGATAACATTCCGATCACAAACGCAGCCGAGGACGGATCTCACTCAATCCAGCCATGGAATCTGCATTTACAGGTCAAAGTCACACAAAACACCGCTAACTATCATTAATCTTCTCCCTGACAGCTGTCAAAAATAAAGGAGGTTAGGTAATGGAGCGCATTTTAACACTTCTGCTCGTATTTTTAAGTTATTCAGGCATATGTTTAATACGTTCCAACTATTCATGTAGAGATTTAATATTTAGTAGCAGAATTTAATGGATCGTTTTAATGTTTGAGTTTCCATGGCGACATATCAAGGGTCATTGCGTGAATGTTGCGCTGCTCAGTCAGCAGTTTCTATCTCATTTAACACGTTTTAGGTTAAACACGTACAAACCATAATAACATTGACCAAATACATTTGCTCAGTGTTGGTTTTATGCAAAGTAAGTTTCTTATACCTAAATGTGTTTGTAAATTACATTACTTCACTTCTTACACACTAGACTAGAGAGAGACATGAACAGGAAATTTAGGAAATTGTTGGCTCTTTTATATAAATCATATTAAACTTATCAGGAGACATAGGTAACAACAGTTTATGGTTGATATAGAAATATGTGAGTGAACAAAGTAGGCTACAGAACAAAAACGTATAAGTTCAGACAGAGCCTAAAGCACGTTATTAAGGCAGACTAAAACAGTGGAGTCGGGATTGTCATCCTCATGTTTCACATTAATTTTGTTGGTAAAAAGCATGTGGGTGAAAGTCGAGTTCAGGTAAAGTCCGCGGTGCGGACGCTGCAAAGATAAAACCTTTAAAGCTTAAAATATAAGGCTTAAAAGGTGAATCACGGTTATTAGGGTTGCTATTTATTCTCTGCTGTTTGCTTCTCAGTAGAACTGTACAATACGGGAGTGCAGTTATCGCGACAACCCTAAATCATATAAAGCCAATTGTAGCCATTGTGATTGACAGCTATTCATCCAGCGCGTCTCCCCGCACGGGATCGATCACACATCCAGATACAGTAGTCACTTTGATGTTGATAAATGTAAACGGACTGTGTCCTGATATACTGATGATACGATCTGCCAGATATGAAAAATGTGTTCGTATGTAATGCAAATAAACCCTTTGCCTGAACTTCACCGACTTCCCGTTTCGGTGTCACGTGACCAATGGAGCGTAAATGATTGGCTGGATGTTGAATGATTTGATACAGGGATCGATTGCTTCTCCTTGCTTCCCCGGATGTTGACTCTGAATATTTTTACACTGAATTTTTTGAGACGTTGAATTATTTTGCACTGAATTTTTTGAGACATTGAATTTTTTACACAAAATCTTTTGAAACATTGAATGTTTTTACACTGAATCTTTTAAAACACATTGAATTTTTTTTCACTGAATTTTTTTTGGACATTGAATTATTTTTTACACTGAATTTTTTAAAACATTGAAAAAAATGTCATAAGCACAAAAACTGTGCTAGAAATTCGATGGCTTTTAAAATTCAAAGTCTGATTTAGATGCAAAATAAAATTCAGTGTTAAAAATTTGATGTAAAAAAATTCAGTGCTAAGAATTAGAATTCAAAACCCAACGGCACAGATTTACTTCCATATTTCTCACTTTTCCACTTTTTCCAAAGGTAAAAGAGGTTCAATTTAAAATTATTAATGATATTTATCCTTGTAATGAGTTCCTCCGACACAGATTTAATATGGAGTGTAATGAGTGCACTTTTTGTGAAGCAGACAGAGTCTTTGGAACATTTATTTTATTTATGCAAATTTTCAAAGAAATTCTTGAATGACTTTTATATTTGGTTAAGTTTGAAATATGTAATACCTGACTTTAACTTTAAAACTCTAAAATATTAGTCTTTTTCTTTGGATTACGATCATGAATTCATGGTGAAAAATGTTGTGCTGTTGGCCAATTACTTCATACACAAATGCAGATTCTTTAAAAACCCTCCCAATTTCATACTTTTCCATAAAGATTTAATGATCTTCTTCAAGTCGTTAAGATTTAAATTATATAATCTTCTTAAGGTATTTTTGACTTGACTTCACCTCAGGGGTTCATACGGGGGACACCCTAGAGGTCTTCAACCTTGCTCATGCAGTGTAAAAATCTTTGCTGCCTTAATATTATTATTATTTTTTTGGTTGAATTTAACTCAGATTTTGTCACGGATTTGCCAGGACCTTCCACTCACACCCCTCAATTTCACCGATCACAGTCACCTGAGTTTTGATTTGCTGCACCTGTTACCCCTCATCAAGCCTGCACTACTTATACCAGCCACAAACACACAGGCTGAATCCCAAACCGCCTACTTCCATACTTTATAGTACGCAAAGTAGCGCTTTTTACATACTATATAGTATGGAAGTAGGCGGTTTGGGATTCAGCTACAGACACCGTCCGGTCTTGTCAACCGCTAACCTAGTATTACGCTACTGATACCTGACTCACTACTCTTCTGTATCTTTCAGAGTTCCCTGTTCATCATCATCATCATCATCCTCGTCGTTGGAATATCTCCCCTCTGTGTGTCTGTGGCTCTCCCCTGGACTCCCTCGCCATCACCATCACCTTTTACCATTCATCTCAATTTACAATAAACTCTGTTCAGTTTTACTAACATCTGTCTCCGTTGTCTTTTGTCCGCTGACAGATTTCAAGTCATGTCAACTAACTATTATTTATCTTGACAAGAGATGAGTTGCTACAACTTATAAAATGAAGTTGACTTTTTTCAACTACATTTTATAAGTTATAACAACTCATCTGTAGTTATAACAACTCATATCTTGTCAAAATAAATAATAGTAAGTTAAAATGACCTGTAAATTTGCCGACTTTTTAAGGACACTGTAATATCATTGTGCCCGCTACACCCATTATACAGCAGCAAAGTCCTTGATAATTACGCCAGAATAAAAGTATAGTTCCTAGCCCTAGCGGCCTAGAAAATTCCAACTTTTAATTTTCTGTCGGTCTAAGTACTCGATGTAACTACAGAAGAGTTTAAAATAGGAAAAATATTGACACTTTTTGGTTATTTTTAGTGCAATGCTTTGGTCTAATCAGATTCTATGAATTATCTATGCTAAATAAGCAGACCCGGAGATCGGCTGAATGGATTCCAAAACGGTAAAACTCAATTGTTTATCTCTAGAGGAGCTGGAAAATATCCTTTGGAGTATCCCTTTAAGGTAAAGGCTTAAACTTTGCCTGCAATAAACATAACATCTGATAATTAGTTGGTGTCCACAAACAGATGACAGTTGTTTGGCTCTCCCACATCCCTTTCTTCTACTTGCAGCTTTCCATGTCCATTAAAGTTGCAATTTGTAAAACAATTTCAAGTTAGACTGGCTAACTTGGCTCTCTTAAGCAATGGGAAAAGTTGGGTCCCTTAACAAGTTTTGTCAATCTGTTGCACTCATGTATCACAATATCCTGTTTGTTTTGAACAGGAACAGAAAAAGTCATGGATTCCACAGTTTCAAAGGCTATTCAAACACTAAGTTCTGCTGAGGACATGAGGAACCAAACCAAACTTATAATGCAGCCATATGCCAACTGGGAAGAGTATTTGACTCCAGCACCGCTATCCATAGCAATCCTGGGAGAACTGGTATTCATCTCTTCTGCAACAGATTTCTCTATCAATAAAAATCCCCCCGCAGGTGGTTACAAACACATCAGATACCCAGAATCCTTTCGAGCTTGCCTTATGCAAGTGTGTAACTCTGGATGGTGGGCATTCAATGAAGCTCATACAAGCATGGACCAAATTCGTCTCCATACTGCCCAAGTTCCAGATTACATGAAGACAGCTGTGAAGATTCTATTTCAAGGTAATGATGAGGTCGTTCAAGCACATCTTCCTGATCAACTGAACAATATCCGACACATTGCAGATGAATGTCTCACATTGTCTACCAATACTAAAGAGCGTTTCATGCATGTCATCGAAATTATCCAAGAGCTACTAGAAGCATGTGTAAACGCAGAGCACTTTTATGGGGAGGAGATGGAAGCAATCAAGAAAAAAATAGAGGAGAGCAAACTGAGAAAGCAGTCAGCAGAAGAAGCCGAGGAAAGGACGAAGAAGGCAGTAAACGCCTTGGAGAAAGAACTGGAGAGCGCTCAAGAGAATTACCATAAAGCTATAGCTTCTCTTCCTACTGGATGGAATATGATGGCTATGGATATGGTTGGTGGGTTAACACATAGTTTATCAGGCCTTCTTATTGGAGTGACATCTATTATATCTCACCCAGTGAGAAGTGCATGTGGTGCAGTAACAAAGATTGCTGATACTGCAAGCAACCTTAGAAGTGAGGAACCTGTAGGAGATGTGGTTGATGAAATAACCTCATATAGTAAGTCTGCTGAAATTTTAATATGTGCAGAGAGTATCAAAGAACTCATGAATGTGAATAATAAGGATGATGATATTGACTGGACAAAACTGTATGATCAGAAGGAGAAAACTACAAAGTCTGATTTCTTTGCATATCAGATTGAAAGAATCAACGGTGATTTGGGGAAAATGAATGACTGCAAAGCAAAGTCAGAAGCCCAGATGTTATGCCTGAAGGGCCTTAACATATGCAATCAACTAGCAAAATATGCACCAAAAGGCAAATGTTACAAAGACGTAAACATGAAGATAGTAGAGGAGGTCTTGGAATTAATTAACTCAGCCCGTGTTTTTGACACCAAAAGCAAAGACACCACAAAATCTCTAGCCATCTCTCCAAAACCTCCAATTATGTTTAAAACTGAAAACGGACCAGAGAGCGCAAGTTCTTCACAGAGAGCAACAGAGAATGCAAGATTCACCATAGAGCAGAGCCGAGCTCAGCTGGACAAGACAAGGGAGACCTATGATAAGTGTTTGGAGAACCTAGAAAAGAACCAAAAGGAGCTAACTGATATTCTGGTCACTATGAGAAATTGTGAACTGAAGGAGATTGACTTCAAAACCACCACAGAGATGCTGGTCAAAGGTATGGATGCCATGGGGAGAGTGAAGGAACAATGGGAGAAGATGGTTCACTTTTTTCAGATGGTTTCAAACATTGTCAAAACTAGCCTAAGCAAAACTTTAACAAACTTTGTCACAACATCTGAGAAAACCCAAGCCCTCTCCTACAATGCAAAGCTCTTTTCAAAAGATTTGCTCTACACTCAAGCCTCCCAAGCCTGTAACATTGCAAGTCTTGTCAATATGATCTCTGGAACATACACAGATGTGTCTAACAAGTACCTGATGGACCGTGTGAGTTCACTGGGCAAGTTAATGGCCATGGATAAGAGTAAGCCAGAATTTGAGCATGAACGACAGATGTTGCAGGAGTCCTGTGATTCAGCACAAAAATGCATCATAAGTCTTGTTTTGCAGAATAAAGAGGAATTTGAAAGGAAAAGCATTGCAAGACAACAACAGATTGATCAAGAGTTGCTGGCCATTCTTCCCGCTGCTACTCCAGAGGAAACCAAGAGAATTCAAGAAGCTGTTCATGCTGGATTCACTGAGAAAGAAGAAGCATCATACTACTAATGGCATATGCTGAAGTAATCTATGAGTATAAATAATCGCTCGGTGCATCAGACAATATATTGTAGTTCAAACTTAGGCTTGCTTACCAGCAACATACTGTATTAATCTGGGCTGGTAATATTATCAAGCTTTTAAGTAAATGTCTGTCTGAGGATATAAACAATGTGGGACACAGTAGTTTTCTCAAACACCTCAAGTAACACATGTCACTGAATAGCAAAACAATATGTCATAATGTCTTGTATATTTTGAATATATAGTGACACATATCACATATAACATTATGAAATGTTTAAAATAATATACCATATGCACGCTTGCTTATTTCTGACTCTTGTCACTTAATGGAAAAAAACACGATGTGACAAATCACATACAGTACATGAACCGTATAAAATATCTTACCGCATGCTTGTCAATTTCTGACTCCATTGTCACCTAATGGAAAGGATACTTCATGTGACATACATATCACATACAGTATAACCACATGAATTGTTTAAAATATATACATATGCATGCTTACTTATTTGTGACTTTAATGTCACGTAATGGAAAGGATACTTGATGGATACTTGAAACCATGGTAAAGCTGGAGTTTTGCAGGTTTTATGTTTGGTTGTTCACTAATTTCTGTGAAACCTGTTAAAAACAATAAATGCAGAATGCTGTAACTGATTACTTCTAAGTTTTGCTTTCCCATTTCTGCTTATTGAGCAACAATGGCAACCTAGTTTTGCTCAGTTGGGAACCAAAGAGAGAGTAGTGTGAGAAAATATGAATATGTTTTCTTAAATTAGCCATTAAGTTTTCAGAATACTTACTTACTTATATATAACTTACTTAATACTTAATTACTTAATATAGACCCTTACTGTTTGTACACAATGATGACGTGGCAGCGTATGCGCGCGCATTTAGGCAACGGAAGAATGGTAAGAATTAGCAGTGAAGCAACACAGACAGAGAAAGTTATTTTAAAAAGTTGACTTATCAACTTTTTCGACACAGCTACCAGATCTGTGTACTAAAGTGGAGTGGATAGAAGACGTTAGCAGATGGCCAAAAATAAAGGTCCCAGATACATATGTATATTAGTATATTATATTAGTGCAACCAAACGCATCAACCAGACATTTTGATGCTGGGAAACCCTTTTAATAAACTTTCTGAGTTGCTACCACGTAACCAATGGGGAATAACACCACTTCTATTGCCGAAATGCGCGGGCAGGCTATTTGATCACGTGGGCTGTAAAAGGGTCTATACCTCCCTGAGAAACATTAACTCAAGTAATCTAAACATATTTACAATTATAACCACAAAACATTATAGGATAGTTCATCCAAAATGATGTCATCATTCACTCACTTACATGTTGTTACAAACCTGTATACATTTCTTTGTTCTGATGAACACGAAGGAAGATATGTTGAGGAATGTTTGTAACCAAACCGTTCATGAGTCCCATTCACTTCCATAGTATTCTCTTGTCCTATATGGGAGTGAATGGGGCTCATGACCGATTTGGTAAAACATTCCTCAAAATATCTTACTTTGTGTTTATCAGAATAAAGAAATTTCTACAGTTTTGTATACAAAGTGAGAGGGAGAATTTACATTTTTGGGTGAACTATCCCTTTAAGTACCTGAAGAAATTTCCTTTAGACCTCCCCCTAGAGAAAAACAACAAGTCCCATGATACAAAAAGTATTTTTTTTATTTTATAAATTTTTATATTGCTAATTATAAGGTTTTGAATAAAAACCCACTTATTTAAAGGAGTTTTTACCAATATTGTGTTGTATGTTGGTTTCAAACACCTCATTTAAAGCCTCTTAAATTAGAAACATATTTGTGAATATTATCCATATATTAATGCTAAGATGTTGTGTAAACAATTAAACATACAGGCATAAATTTGTGCAAATTCAACTAAATATTGAAGGTAAACTTATCTTTTAAGTAAACGGTTGTCTGTGTCAAGAATATGTCTGGCTGATGCAAGATTTTGTTGTTTTTAAGGGGACAAACTGTTGCATTTGTTAAAAATGTATGCAATTTATTAACTGCAATATTTATTGTCAAAAGCAAATGAATTTTTTTACATTCTCTTTACATAATTCTGGAATTGGTTTGGTTCACAAATTAATAATTAAGTGTGTAGCATATACAGAATAGAATAAACATCATTCTTGCACATTTTTATTAAACCTGTAATCTATTAAAACAGTATAAAGTTTTCTCAGGGTATGTGACATTTCGTCAGATAATATGATAGATAACAGGTTTCATATTGAACTGAACATGCCCTTTTCCAGCTTACATTGAAAATAAGAGAAAATTATAAAAGTTTTTTTGCAATAATAGCAAGAACAGAAATGTATCTGCATTAAGAATTTGCTGTGACACCATGGAATACACTTAAGCATTACATACAGAAAAAACGTTGGACAAGTGTAGTGATGTTAACAGAATTTGCAAAACAGAATATACAGTAGTGGGGCATGTTGTCACAAGCTAAATATAAATACGCACATATAATCATGTGAACAGGACAGCAGAAAAACATTTTAGTACAACATGTATTACATAAAAAGCAATGTAACCTTGCAAGTGTAGGAAAAATAACAGCAAAGTGTCATGTGTTTAAGCTCACTCCTTTGTAAAGTCTGATAGGTCCAATGATATTGACTCCACCCTCGGCTCGGCAAATTCTCATCTCATTGGTTTATATCTCTGGAGCCCATCCTCGTTCGATGGCTTTAACCAATGGACGCCCGAGATGTCATATGAGCCCTTCCATAAACGTCGAAACAGATCATGCGCAAGGAATTATGGTAGTTGTAGTTTGATTGTTATACTTGCAACAGCCACAAATGAACTGAAAAACTACAATATGAGATACGCCTTCTGTGTTATGGGCCGTCTTGACTTTAGCATACGACAGGTGAAATAAAAGCACCCAGATATGTGTCACGGAAGGTAGTGCAAGGCAAGGACCCGCTGGTAACGGTAAGTCAAAATAAACGTCTTGGTAAAATGTACAAGAACATATAAAGTATTATTAAAATAATGGTTTACACTACGTTTCTTTCTAAGCTAAGCTAGCAAACTTCATACAACCACAATAACAATGTTTTTTGAAAGTGTATCGCGTCACTAAAATGTGTAAGTTAGCAGTTTTCTGTTTAAAGACTGCACATAGTGAATTTATTAACTGTTAATCTGACAAATTATTTTCCACTGTTTAAGGCTGTCACTGTAAATAGCAAGTGAACTACGGTACTATTCGATTATTGTTATATTATAGTTTATAGATTTAGATTATATTTAAGGTTACAATAGCTATGTTAGTTATGACCCATCACTTGGACTTTTTATAAAATAATGTAATACTGTAATCTGGTCAGGCAAAAACACAAAGGTCATGTTTACATAAAACCAGTGGGTCAGTTTAGGGTACTGTAATATAGCCTCCTTAATTTATGATTACACACACATCTCTGTCATTTTCTGTTCTTTTTCACTTCAGGGAGACAGCAGGGGCAGTAAAAGTGTCCAACAGCAGGGGAAAAAAATGGGTGATGCTCAGCTCTTTGACAAGGAGTTTCACAATCTGGTGTCTGAACTAACAGAGCAAGATTTCACAGATCCAGTTCTATCTGATGCCCTACACAGACTCAGAGAGGTGCAGTAAACTTCACTTTTCAAAGTCAAAGTCAACTTTATTGTTGCATTCCCGCAACAACAACATTACACAAAAACAAGTTTTATAAAATTAGAAATAATACAAAAATTATATACAGTATTTAAAAAAAAAAGAGACATTACGGCACGTACAGTATATAAAAGTAAAGTTTTTAAGTAGAGAAGAATTTTCAGTAGAGAAGCATAGATTATGACTGAAAATTAAATGACGACTGCAGCAGCATTATTTAAAATAATAGAAAATCACTAATTGTAATTTTAGCCACCAAATGTCTGAATAGCACATTAATATTAAATGTTGAAATAACAGATTATTTTGGAGAAGAGACACAAGCTGATTCAGTCTTGATTTATTTTACCATTTTTAGGAAAATCTACTCTTTATCCTTTATCCTTTTGGTTTAAGAAATTAAGTTAGTTCGTTAGTTTTTGTTGCTGCTGTTGTTGTTAAGTGTTTAGCCTTGTGTTTATTTTTTTTTAGGTGCTTCGATACAATGCTCCTGGAGGCAAGAGAAACCGAGGCTTGTCTGTAATTGGCTCTTTACGGGAACTGGTCTCGCCATCTGAGCTGTCACCTGATGAAGTTCACCGTGCACTCTTGGTTGGATGGTGCATTGAACTGGTGTGTAAAGACACAACATTGATTTGTCTTTTAGTTGCTATACAGTTGTGTAAACAGTATGAAGACTGGAGTGTAATACTGTAGCATTAAAAAGTCGAAGGTTTAAATTCTTTCCTTTCTTCTTTTTGTGTCTCCTCAGCTTCAGGCATTCTTCTTAATTGCTGATGACATCATGGATGCATCTGTGACACGAAGGGGTCAACCCTGTTGGTATAAGAAGGTGATTGACTTGTGTTTTTTAGTGAAAATGTTGATGGTGCTGAAAGTTGAATTAGAAAGAGTGTAAAAATATGTTCAAACTGACTGCATCTCATCATTTTAAAGATACAATGCTTCTCTATAATGTAGCATCTTATTTTTTAAATAGCTGAGAAGTGTCTAATCTTAGGGGGGGTGTACACCGGTGTATGTTTTAAGCACCACACTGTTCAAAAACACCAGCAGCTGGTGGGTTTTGTCTGCGTTGAGCGTCGGTGCTTGCCATTTTTTTTTTTCGCCCCAGAATGTTTAACTTTGGGTAAAACGCTCAGCTCATCAATGTCACTTTTTTCTCTGCCGTCCAATCACAGTGGAGGAGTGATAGGAAAAATATCACAATATCCAACTGCTGCATCTTTTAACGATTGATAAACAGACCCGTGCTGACACGTGCCCAAAGTTGGCATTTAAATGTGTACACAGGTCCCCTTATAAGTTAATCTGTCTAATTCACATACTAAGATGGACAGAGAATGCTACATTTAACAGAAACTTCAGTACTGCCACATTTTTGTATTATGGATTTATGTTATGGATGATGTATTTATTAGTGTATATCTTTTGTGTGAAGTTTATCCTTTCTTTGCTTACTTCTGATCTGTTTCAATCAGGATGGTATTGGTCTGGATGCCATCAATGATGCATTTCTTTTGGAGGGGGCCATCTATCGCCTTCTTCGCAGACATTGTAGAAAACAACCCTACTACATTCACCTGCTGGAGCTTTTTACTGAGGTAAACCACCCACATTTAATTAATTACAATGCTGTAGCATGTGCACATTTATACACAACTAATCATTGCACACTACAACCATACCATATCCATAATAAAATATGATTAGTCTCCCCTGTATATTGGATATTGCCTATTAGAGGCATTGTTTTAATCTTAAAACTTCTTCTTTCAAGGTATCTTTTCAGACAGAGTTGGGTCAAGCACTAGATCTAATGACTGCACCACCACACAAAGTGGACCTTGACCGCTTCACCATGGAGAGGTGAGAGGATGACGGTGTTCATTTATGTGAATAGAACTGGACAAAGGAAAGAAAAGGGGTTTTAGAGCAGGGGTGTCCAGTAATGTAAAATTACAGGCTGGTGCAATGGTTGGAGCTGAAGACCCCAACACTAGACTTTAACATTGACCTAAAAAAAAAATTATTGAACAAAATTTTATTATTTGCTGGTTTATTGTCGTTGACTAATTTACAGCGTTTTTGCCTCAGGTACAAAGCCATTGTGAGATATAAGACCGCATTCTACTCTTTTTATCTCCCTGTGGCTGCAGCCATGTACATGGTGAGTTTGGATGTGTTTGGCATATGTGTGTTTGTGTATGTTTCTCTAAATAATTCTGTGGTATTTATTTAATTGAATACAGGCAGGAATTGAGAATGAGACTGAACACAATAATGCTAAAACAATTTTGCTTGAGATGGGAGAGTTCTTTCAGATACAGGTATGAGTTCAAAGTGAAATATTTTAAATGCTTTGCATCTTCAGATATATAGTATTTCACATTTCCTGGTTGTTATATAGTAAAGGTTTTGAAGCTTGATGTCATTAATCGGATTACTCAAAACGTATATGAAAGATATGGCTGCACACTCACAAAAAAGTGAGTGTGCAGCCATTTTGCAAAAAAGGTTGTTTTCACCCTTATCTCACACATTAACAGGATGACTACCTTGATTGCTATGGTGATCCCGCAGTGACTGGAAAGATTGGCACAGATATCCAGGACAACAAATGCAGCTGGCTGGTGGTAAGCGCGCTGGGCATCATGACCGCTGAACAGAGGGCAGAACTACAGGTGAGAAAGTGTGATAAACTCCCACTCCTCCTTGCATATCTTAGCCTTGCAATCCGTGTCAGTTCACTATTAAAGTAATCTTAATAACCTTATCTCTCAGGCTTGTTATGGGCGTACCGATGCTGAAAGTGTTGAAAGGGTCAAGGCTTTGTATGATACCTTGGAAATGCCCATCCGATACCATCAACATGAGGAGGAGAGTTATCAACGCCTTCAAAAACTCATCCAGCTTCACGCCAAGAATTTGCCTCATGCTGTTTTTCTTAATTTTGCAAAGAAAATATATAGGAGGAACAAATGATTTATGGATCTGTAAACTGAAAGGACTTGAAAATGGATACTGAGATTAGTATTTTTGAGTTTTTGGCACACAAAATCGAGTGAAATGCTATGTGGGGTATTTTAGTTGTTATCTAAATTTGTAGATTTTATCTGCACTTTAAAACTGTTCACATGGTTTAGGGACTCTTAAAACATTCAGTATATTGTAACCTGTATTCCAGGTGAACATGTGCATGCAGTGTCAGCTGTGTGATATGATTGGTTTGCATGTTACTCAACTATTCTGAGTCTGCTATGTTGGTTTTCTTAAACCTTAATATACGTTTTTTACATTTTAAGACTTTACCAGAGCCACAAGTCTGTATTTTTTGGGGGTATAACAATTTTACAACTTGTCTGTCTGGTCCAGTGATCTCTTTCTTCGTCATTACTGTAACGGTCAATGTTGGAATATAGAAAGGCAGCAATGTGCTTTTAATAAATAAAAAACTTGCTCAAACATTTTCAAATATCTATGCATTCAGAGCTATTTAAATCAATGTTTTGTGTAAGATAATAGGTTTTAAGAAGACTCCCTGATCTACAGAGACATTTGGGAAGCCATAGGGAAAAGTGTGGTAAGATGTGTCACTTGGTCCCTTAATCTAGGAAACATTTGTCATTTGTGTTGTTCTAATATGATCCTAATATGCAAAGGCCGCACTACTATACCTGATTAGAAGATACAAATAAGAAATTTGATAAGGTAGGTTTTATGCGTTCAAGTGAATTATTAAATAATGTTGCTGTTAAAATATTACACGGCAGATAACATTCTTTTTTATATCAAAGCCAAATTTATCTGCAGTGTATATGTCTGTATATCATGCATGTTGGTGAATAGCAAATCTATAAAATCGTGTTAACTTTCAGTAAAGATAAAAATGTAAAAAATGAAGGCATGTTGGCTAGGTATGTTTGCTTTGGATTGAACATTTGCAAAGTTTACAGATTCTCCCCTCAAACACGGCCACAGTTCACGCGGCGCTGCGCAGACCGATCGGCGCATGACATCGAAGTACCGTGTTTTGATTCGCTTTCGAGTCGTTCTCGCGGTACTTTGATGTCACAAGCTGCGCAGCGCCGCATGCCGTCGAACACGCCTCGAAAGATGCTGTTGAGGGGTGGGGTCACATAGATGGGATAAGAGAGGGGAGGGCTAGATGACGGAGCGATAGACAGTGGAAAGAGAATTACGGTGTGAAATAATATCGGAGCTATGGTTTATGAGCTGAAATAAAGATCAAGAGCCAGAAGAAAACAACCCTTCTCTGCATTCGAAAATGAGGTAATTTTTTCTGTTAGTTTTGTGTTATTGTCGGATTTGCTGGTGTATCGGTTATTTTATCAATCACAGTAACGTTATCGAATGTTAATAACAAAACGATACGTTACGATGAAATGATTATAGTGTCCAGCTCTTATTTATACAGTCCCTCAAAGTCTGTGAAGAGGTAACACGGCAGTGCTATTTTATTAATGTAT